>NC_084586.2:2475000-2650000 GCF_033978685.3 Nerophis lumbriciformis
ACGCTCTATAGCCCGCAGACTTTTTTTGGGCTCTGGGAATCACTAATAAGCCGGAGTTCTTTGAACGCAGATTTCTTGCCGGGACATATGGTACAATGCAATCGACAAGATAGGACGGAGCTAGACCGTGAAATATTTTATACGTAAGTAGTAAAACCTTAAAGTCACATCTTCAGTGCACAGGAAGCCAGTGCAGGTGAGCCAGTATAGGCGTAATATGATCAAACTTTCTTGTTCTTGTCAAAAGTCTAGCAGCCGCATTTTGTACCAACTGTAATTTTTTAATGCTAGACATAGGGAGACCCGAAAATAATACGTTACAGTAGTCGAGACGAGACGTAACGAAAGCATGAATAATGATCTCAGCGTCGCTAGTGGATAAAATAGAACAAATTTTAGCGATATTACGGAGATGAAAGAAGGCCGTTTTAGTAACACTCTTAATGTGTGATTCAAAGGAGAGAGTTGGGTGGAAGATAATACCCAGATTCTTTACTGATTCTCCTTGTGTAATTGTTTGGTTGTCAAATGTTAAGGTGGTATTATTAAATAAATGTCGGTGTTTAGCAGGACCGATAATCAGCATTTCCGTTTTCTTGGCGTTGAGTTGCAAGAAGTTAGCGGACATCCATTGTTTAATTTCATTAAGACACGCCTCCAGCTGACTACAATCCGGCGTGTTGGTCAGCTTTAGGGGCATGTAGAGTTGGGTGTCATCAGCATAACAATGAAAGCTAACACCGTATTTGTGTATGATGTCGCCTAGCGGCAGCATGTAAATACTAAAGAGTGCAGGGCCAAGAACCAAACCCTGAGGAACTCCGCACGTTACCTTAACATAGTCCGAGGTCACATTATTATGGGAGACGCATTGCATCCTGTCAGTAAGATACGAGTTAAACCACGACAAAGCTAAGTCTGACATACCAATACGTGTTTTGATACGCTCTAATAAAATATTATGATCGACGGTATCGAAAGCAGCGCTAAGATCAAGAAGCAGCAACATAGATGACGCATCAGAATCCATCGTTAGCAGTAGATCATTAGTCATTTTTGCGAGGACTGTCTCCGTAGAGTGATTTGCCCTGAAACCGGATTGAAAAGGTTCACAGAGATTGTTAGACACTAAGTGTTCATTTAGCTGCTGTGCGACAATTTTTTCGAGGATTTTCGAAATAAAGGGAAGGTGGGACACCGGTCGGTAGTTTACCATGAGGTCAGGATCAAGGTTAGGTCTTTTGAGCAGAGGATGAATAACCGCTTTCTTGAATGCTAGGGGAACAGTGCCAGAGGAAAGTGATAAGTTTATAATATTTAGCACTGATGGACCTAATAATACAAAAAGCTCCTTGATAAGTTTCCCAGGAAGTGGGTCAAGTAAACATGTTGTTTGTTTTATCCCACTTACACGCTGTAATAGTTCCTCTAATGTTATTTCATCAAAAAGAGAGAGACTATTTTGTATTGCAGTATCCGTCGTAGATACAGTTGTATCTGTGTTCATAGAACCCAGTTGTAGCTGGGATGCGTTATCTTTAATCTCCTTTCTAATGAGTTCAATTTTCTTATTAAAGAAATTCATAAAGTCATCTGCCGAGTGGGTGGAGCTATTGGGAGGAGTCCCTTGTTGGGTTAGCGATGCTACTGTACTAAACAAAAATTTAGGGTCGTTTTTGTTGAGGCGGATGAGATTTGAGTAATATTTAGCTTTAGCTAAGGTAAGCATGCGTTTATACGATATTACACTATCACTCCATGCTTGATAGAAAACCTCAAGCTTGGTCGCGCGCCATTTGCGTTCCAACTTTCTACATGATAATTTATGAGCTCTGGTTTCCTCTGTAAACCATTGGGTGCGCCTTTTAGGGGCCCTTTTTTGTTTCACAAATCAACTTCTGTGTGTAAAAAAAGAACCAGACCCCCTATATAGTCGAGGTTACTGTTGTTTATCCGTTATACAGTGCTCAATACCGGGGTAGAGCGGAATATACGTTAGGTCAGGAAAAAACACAGAGGCTATATCATCCCGACAAGCCTGCTCTTCATGTGATTTTCCTGAAGAGCAGGGAAACAGCCTCTGTGTTTTTTCCCCTGACCTAGTGTATATATATATATATATATATATATATATATATATGTATATATATATATATATATATATATATATATATATATGTAAATAACATAGCAATATTTTTTTTACTCCTGCTTACTACTAACAAGACATTCAGCTGAAAACCATCAGGATGTGACGAACAATTATCTGAGTGTACTAGTGACAAATGTTCAAGCCTTGGCGTAGGTCTTCTCTCTGTCCCGATCTTTTATCCTTCCGACGGTGCACTTTAAAAATAGATCGTTTCAGGCACGTGTGCATAATTTAAAAGCACGCTTCGCCCCCCCGTGATGAAATGTGCCGTACAAATGAGGTTAGCTGCCTCCTTGCCCTGGTAGTGGAGGTACTTTACGAAGCAATCATTCTGAGCATGGCTGACTTTCGTTATCTGAAAGTGTTTCTTTGAGTGAAAATGTGTGAGCAAAATGAGTGCGTTAAAATATTCAGTGTAATAAAATCAATACAATCAATTAGCATGTTATGTGGATGTGCATTTTGTTACAATAGGGATTGTTATGTTATGTATTTGAGTGACGGACCAGAACCCATAGTGAGTGTTGACAGCTACCGATGTATGTATGTGTGTGTGTGTGTAGTAGTGCTGTCCCGATACCAAAATGTTGGTACCGGTACTAAAAATATTTTGATACTTTTCGGTACTTTTCTAGATAAAGGGGACCACAAAAAATTGCAATATTGGCTTATTTTAACAAAAAATCTTAGGGTACATTAAACATAATAATGAACATTAGTTAGTGTCATGTCTGTGTAATCATGTTTTGTCTTAGTCATGTTTTGTTTAGTTATTGGACTCTTTAGTTTCTGGCTTTTCACTCCCTTGTCTTGTTTCCATGATTACCCATTAGTTTCACCTGTTCCACGTTTGGACTCATTGTGCACTCTTGTTTGTCACCATAGCAACCCATTAGTTTTCACCTGTCACGTCACGCACCTGTTTCACGTTTTGAGTCACGCACCAGTTTTCGTTAATCATGTCTGTAGTATTTAAGTTCATTGTTTTTCAGTTTGTCTTTCTGGTGACATCCCCACATTTATGCTCTGCACAGTTCTGACTCTTTTTTCATGTCCATCGTTCACGCTGCTCCTTTTTGTCCATGCCAAGTAAGTTTTGTTTATTATTGCCACAGTTAGTGTTTTTTGTTGTTCATAGTTTTTGCCTTTGTGCAAGTATTTGGTTTCATAGTTTGTTCTCCGCGCGCCTTTTGTTTACTTCTTTTTTTTGTAGTTTAAATAAAAATGTACTTACATTCCCGTCTCGCCTGAGCCAACTTTCCGTTGCCTTCGAGAAAAACTAAACCCCAGGACCAAGTCATGACACATACAAGACAACTTGTCTTTTAGTAGTAAGTAAACAAACAAAGATCCTAATTTAGCTGCCGACATATGCAGTAACATATTGTGTCATTTATCATTTTATTATTTTGTCAACATTATTAAGGACAAGCGGTAGAAAATGAATTATTCATCTACTTGTTCATTTACTGTTAATATCTGCTTACATTCTCTTTTAACATGTTCTATCTACACTTCTGTTAAAATGTAATAATCACTTATTATTCGGTTGTTTGGATGCTTTACATTCGTTTTGGATGATACCACAAACTTGGGTATGAAGCCGATACCAAGTCGTTACAGGATCATACATTGATCATATTCAAAGTCCTCATGTAAACATAATATACATTTTAAAAAAACAAAAGAAGATGTTGTGACGCCAAAAAATATTGACGTGATCATAGTAGTATCGACTAGATACGCTCCTGTACTTGGTATCATTACAGTGGATGTTAGGTGTAGATCCACCAATGGAGTTTGTTTACATTGTCACGCCGGTGAGCTACGGTGTGTAGTGAAGCATGTTTAGCTATTCTTTGTTCTGCAGGGACGATACTTGTAAGAAACGTACTTTATTTGTCGCCATGGTGACGAGGATTAGTGATTTAGAAGTAGCTTCCATGAAGTAGTTTCAGTGTTATAACTTCCCTTTTATCGTTAGTTTTTAAGCCAAAATGTGTCTGTTCTCCCTTTTCTGTCTACACACTGTGTCTGCTTGTAAGTACTCCGTGATTGTGCGCTGCCGAACATGCTCCTCTGCTCGTAAAACCAGCAATGTCACGACGTGACGACAACGGGGAGTTCGGGGGGACCGGTACTTTTCAGAGGCAGTATAGTACCGAATATGATTCATTAGTATCGCGGTACTATACTAATACCGGTATACCGTACAACACTAGTGTGTATTATATAAATAAAAAGACTCAGTGAGCAAGTGTAAGGCTCGATCCTCCAGTTTGTAGTCAAGAGACAGAAGGAACTGAAACACATTGAAGCAAGATGTGTTTATTGACAATGGAGTGACGTCAGACGGCAACCAGAGACCTGTCAGTCACAGCGGATGCCATCTTGCTTCAAAGCAAATTTATGGATGATTATGTTACCTCCATTTTTCACTTTTTTGAGTGGATTAACATTGGGCTGTGGATTAATGGATTGCCAGGATGACGGTTGATAAAACGCGGTCGTGACTCGTCGTGAGTAAAGTGTGTTCACGTCAAACTGACTTTGAGGAACTTTTAAGGGGGAATCAATATTGTGTTACAAACTTTTGTGTGGTGTTGCTTCCTTATTTGTCATCATTCAAAGCTGGTTTTAATGTGTAGCAGCGGCAGTTGAACTGAATGTGACAGCGTGTCATAATTACGTCGGTCAGCTGGAACCAAAAAGTACCGATAGCAATATCGTTAGTCCAGAATCTTCACGGTCCTCACGGATTGACCTAATCCCTACTCATGATTTACTTACCGTAAATTAAGACTGAAGCGTTCCTGTCAATAAAGTGCTTCAGTGTTAATTTACCTGAAGTGGGTCTTGAGTTTTGAAGCTAAAAAATTTTCTGCACTGATTTTTTTACACTGAATTTTTATACCTTGAATTTTTCTGAACACATTTTTTTACACTTCATTTTTTTTTCCCAAATTTTTTTTTACACTGAACCTTTTTTGCACTAAATTGTTATACTCTGAATTTACTGCACTGACTTTTATTCCTTAAACTTTTTCTGACCAAATTTTTATACACTCATATCAATAATTTTTCTGCACTGATTCTTCTCCATATAACTTTTTTAAACTGAATTTTTTTACGTCAATTTTTTTACACTCAATTTTTTTTCGAGTTTTTTCGAGTGTTTTTTTACTGAACTTTATTGCACTCAATTATTATACACTCAAATTTTCTGCATTGACTTTTTTACTCTAAATTTTATACCTTGAACTTTTCTGAACATTTTTTTTTACACTCAATTTTTATACACTGAAATCTTTTTACACAGAATTTTTTCTGCACTGATTTTTTTACACTCAATTTTTTTTTCGATTATTTTTTTATGCAGTTTTTTTACACTGAACTTCTTACACAAAATTGTTATAAACTGAATTTTTCTGCACTGACTTTTTTTAGTCTGAATTTTATATCTTGAATTCTTCTATTTTTTTTACACTCAATTTTTATACACTGAATTGTTTTTATAGATACATTTTCTGCACTGATTTTACACATAACTTTTTTTACACTTAATTGTATACTTTGAACTTTTCTGAAGCAACTTTTTTACACTTAATTTTTTTAACTTCTAATTTTTCTGCACTATTTTTTATTTATTTTTTATCACTCAATTTTTCTGTACTAATTTCTTTACACATTTTTTTTTACAACAAATATTTCTGCACTCATTTTTATTACATTCAATTTTGTTTTTCAATTAATTTTTCTACACTGGATTTTTTTACACTCAATTTTTCTGCACTATTTTTTTACACTCAATTTTGTTTACAATTAATTTTTCTGCAATGATTTTTTTACACTAAATTTTTTTGGATAATTTTTTCTGCAGTTTTTTACACTGAACTTTTTTACACTAAATTGTTATCCACTGATTTTTTTCTGCACTGACTTTTTTAGTCTGAATGTTATACCTTGAATTTTTCTGAACTAATTTTTTTACACTGAATTTTTTTCGATTAGTTTTTCTGCAGTTTTTTTTACACTCAACTTTTTTACACTCAATTTTTATACACTGAATTTACTGTACTTTTTTACACTGAATTTTATATCTTGAACTTTTTCTGAACCAATTTTTTTTTTTTACACAGAATTTTTCTGCACTGATTTTTTACACAACTTTTTTACACTGAATTGTATATCTTGATCTTTGCTGAAATAACTTTTTTACACTTAATTTTTTTACGTCAAAGTTTTCTGCACTGATTTTTTTACACAACATTTTTTTTCAATAATTTTTTCTGCAATTTTTTCACACTCTATTTTTATACACTGAATTTTTCTGCACTGACTTTTTTTGTCTGAATTCTATACCTTGAATTTTTCGGAAGTAATTTTTTTACACTGAATTTTTTTTCGATTGTTTTTTTTCTGCAGTTTTTTTTTGCACTGAACTTTTTTACACTCTATTTGTACACACTGAATTTTTTCTGCACTGACTTTTTTACTCTGGATTTTATACCTTGAACTTTTCTGGACAACATTTTTTTACACCCAATTTTTTTTACACAAAATTATTTTTACACAGAATTTTTCTGTACTGATTTTTTCAAGACATTACTTTTTTACACTGAATTGTATACCTTGAACTTTTCTGAACTATTTTTTTTTACACAAAATTTTTCTGCATTAATTTTTTTACACTCAATGTCATGGCCAGGGCGCATTCCAATGCGCACTCATCTGTGCCTTCTGCTGATTGCACCTACAAGACCGCATCTGCGCGTGCCACTCCGGAAGAGGTTGCACCGGTGCAAAGCTGCAATCAATCACCAGCAATCAGCACACCTGAAGCTGATAATCAGGCCTGCCTTCATCAGCCTGCACAACCTGCTATCCCGGGCCAGAACGTAGCCATCTGTTCGAGTACAGTAAGCCGACTAACGATACTCCATGCATTTCTCTCTCTGTGTTTTTCCCCCCGTCGTGTTGATTGGTCTTGTGTTCTTCCCCTTGTCGTTCCTTGCAGCAACCCCTTCGTTCCCGCGTGACGAGGAGTGCGTCTCGTCTCCCCGCGTTCCCTCTGCTTCCCTGACTGCCTCTTGGATCTCAACCTCCCGCCTGAACACGGACCTTCGACGCCTCGCTATAGCCCCCGACTTCCTGCCTGCTCACGGATCTACGAGCATGTCTTTCCCCGCCGAGAATTCCGCCTCTCGCTCAACACTCCGGGTAACACACAACAATTAATTCACACACATAGTGTCAGGTTCAAACACTGATGACATCTATTAAACAGACAAATAAGCAAGGAATTAAACAGAGACAGAATTCAATTTAGCTCAATTGAGGAGAAACGTCTGGGCTGTACTCTTGTACAGTCTCCCACCACGCTCTGACAAAAGATTGTACGCCTCCTCTTTTATTTGGACTTTCCCTGATTACATGGCAACAGCTGTTTCTAAAGGGACGGGGGTCGTAAACAGCCGCTGCCTTTGGTCACAAAACAGTTAAAAGAAAAGGTGCCTGGAGGGGGGTCAGGCCCTGCCTCCTCTCCGCTTTGTGGATTACAATAAATCAAAGAAACCGACACCTTCATGTCGCTCCCCATCCTACACAGTGGAGTTTTACAAGCCTTTTGATTGGTAAGACCAAAGACAGCTTTTGTCTGCTTGCCGGGAACTCATTGAAGCACAAAGTTTTGTGATAACGTAGATACAATTATTCGGACACATAATCACGCACTAATACAAACTCTTGGATTTAGTCACACTCCATTTCCTTTGTTTATATATATTATTATATTGTTATTTATATATTGTATATATACACATCAGTGACGTGCAGTCACTAGAGGCAGGTGAGGCGGGGCCTCACCTGCCATAATGGAAAGAAAAAAAATGTAAAAAGAAAAAAAAAAATTAAATTGTTATATGCATCCAGTGATTTTACTATAAAGTTATTTTCCATTTAACTTCACCAATTTTAGATTATTTTTATTCAAAATCACTGAATTTTCACATTTGCCGTTCAAATACTGAGAAGAGACGGTGCGGTGAACAGCAGCCAGTTGAGGCACGTCACTTAGTGCCGCAGCATGGATTGCGCAATGACTCGGCTAACTGCTGGCCTGCTGTGCAGTGAGACTGTATTGCTATATGAATTATATTATACATTTCCATAGTTTAGTTAGCTGAGGTATATAATGTACAGTGTATTTTGTCAACAACTGTATGTGTGTAAAGTATTTCTTGTGCTGAGCGATCATAAAACGGCTGCAAAAGACGCACTGGCTGAGGCTCGCCTCCTGCACCCCCGCCGTAGAATTGTTGTATCAACTAAAGCCCACACTTAAACTTTCCACGTGCAAGATTGAATCTATTTTAAAAACTTATTTCATAAGAAGCCAAAAAGTGCAAAAACAATAATGTTGGTGTTGGAGGAGTTGTGAATGACTGCAGGGACACAACATTAGATACACCTGCAGACTGCAGGTGTACCTATTTCACAACTCCTCCAACACGAACATTATTGTTTTTGCACTTTTTGGCTTCTTATTAAATAACTTTTGTAACCTATTTTCATGGGCTTTCCTCTTTGTGATGTTAAGTTCCTGTTATGCGCTGTTATACAGTATATGCCTTGAGCTCTTATTTTGAAGGCGCTAAGAGCGGAAGTGACGACACGGAGTGGAGCGGAAGTTTTTGAAAGAAGGTAAATAAAGTGGTCCTCGTGTAAACTGGAGCCTCCGTGTTTGTTATTTTGTAGTTTCATACAGTATAGGCGACATTTATAAACCCTCGGTTACACTTTTTTAAATAGATTCAATCTTGTACGTGGAAAGTTGAAGTGAGGGTTTTAGTTGCGGCGCATGGACTTAATTTCTAAGTAAAGGTAAGACCATAATAACGTTTTTTTTAATTAAATGTGCTTTTTTGTGTGCTACAGTTTGTATGTGTAAAGTTAAAGTAGCAATGATTGTCACACACACACTAGGTGTAATGAAATTTGTCCTCTGCATTTGACCCATCCCCTTGATCACCCCCTGGGAGGTGAGGGGAGCAGTGGGCAGCAGCGGTGCCGCGCCTGGGAATCATTTTTGGTGATTTAACCCCCAATTCCAAGCCTTGATGCTGAGTGCCAAGCAGTGAAGAATGCTGGTATGAGCTTTTAAACATAACCCGTTAACTGCTGCCAATCAAATGGTGAATAAGATACTCTTTAGGGTTCATATGTTTGTAAATGTGACTGTGATGAAGTCAGTGCCTCACCAGCCATCAACCTCACCGCACGTCACTGATACACATATAAATAAACAGAGCTAAATGCTACGCCCCCTGTTGTCTGTGCTGTCTCCTCTCCCCTGTACACAACACTCAATTTAGTTTACAATGAATTTTTCTGCACTCATTTTTTTTTACATTTTTTTCTGCACTGGATTTTTTTTTACACTAAATTTTTATAAGCTGATTTTTTTTTTTTTCACACTAGACAATTTTAAAACACTATAATTTAACAAGCTGCGTTGTTAAAGTATTGTATCATGTATAAAAATTCAGTTCACAAAAGTCAAACGCAAATAAATCAGTTCCATAAATTCAATGTGCAAAAAGAGCTTTTGTGTTTACGACACCAAATGAGCCTCCATTTGTAAGTATTGACTTTAAGAGCGCTGAGCATCCTCAGCCACATTCACAGTCCTCACACCTCTCCCTGTTTCCCACACTTGCACGACATGCACCTCCATTTGGAAGAATTCGCTTCCACGGGAGCGTCCGAGCGTGCCGTCTGGTTAATGCCAGAGGTGTGGACTCGAGTCACATGACTTGGACTCGAGTCAGACTCGAGTCATGAATTTGATGACTTTAGACTCGACTTGACAAAATGTAAAAAGACTTGCAACTCGACTTAGACTTTAACATCAATGACTTGTGACTTCACTTGGACTTGAGCCTTTTCAATTGACATGACTTGACATGACTTGCTACTTTCCCCAAAACCCAAAGATGAAAAAGTTATTCGGGAGCGCTCCGTATTTTTCATTGTGTACTTGTCTATCAGCGTTGCGTGTGTCAGCTGGTGTGCTCTCAGTACAACAGCCAATCAAATTAGATCTACTTTGTTTTCATCACACAGCATTCATCCAATCAAATTGCAGGACAACCAACGAAGAAGACATGTCCAAACCACACGCCAGTGAACAAAAAATGATACCTAAAATATTTTCGTTTGGGTATAAAAATTACGAGGTGGTCAACACAAAACGGTTTGCAGTATGCAACACATGCGGTTCGAAAATTACTGATGGAGAGGCAACAACTTCCAACTTCGTCCGGCATTTGAAGTTGCACAAAGAACGGTAAGTTTTGAATGTAAGATAACGTTTATTGGCTAAGTAACGTGACTTTTATTTGCTGTGTAGTTAAATCAGTGAGGCTGTAAACTCACTGCTAACGTTATAACGTTATTGCAAACACGGGAATCTGTTGCAGTTCACTACCTTATTCATACTTTTTGTTCAGTGATTTTTTTTAAGCAGGGTTACGTTAGTCAATATATCACACGTAACGTTAGACGGCGGTCAGCAGCACCGCGTATTTTAGCCACCTAAAAAAAGACAAAAATAGTCAAATAAAGGTCAGTTAAAATGTATACTATATTATGAATATGTGTACCGTTTTAGCTAGCTTTCTGACATACTGTTGGTTGTTTACCTCAGTGGTCCCCAACCACCGGGCCGTGGCCCGGTACTGGTCCGTGGATCGATTGGTATCGGGCCGCACAAGAAATACAATTTTTTTTTTTTTTTTTTTTTTTAATAAATCAACATAAAAAACACAAGATACACTTACAAGTAGTGCACCAACCCAAAACAACTCTCTCCCCCCTTTTGTTCTGGGCATTGAACATGAAGACTCTTCCTTCACTGTTCCGAGTGGCCATGAGAGTCTTGGCAGTGCCTGCCTCCAGTGCTCCAGTGGAGCGAGTTTTCAGCCATGGTGGCATCATACTACACCCCCATCGTGCACAAATGACTGACAGACTCTTGGCTAATTTGGTCTTTTGCAAATGCAATGCAGCATAGGGCCCTGACATATAAAAAGTACAACTTTTTTGTTATGTTCACGTATATGTCATGTTTTTTCAATGTTAACACTTTTGTACAAATAAGTACTTTTGCACTTTATTTTTCAATGTGTTTGTTCTGTAAAGGAATGAGTTAATGTTTAAAATGAAGTGCTATTATAAAGTGCAATGTCAGCACAATTTTCTTTCCTGCAATTTAAAATGCACTTGTTTTAATAAATAAATACAGCGTTTGAAAAGCATACACAATCTGTGTTAATATATTAGTCTGTGGTTAAAAGGACTTGAAAGGACTCGAAACTCAAAATGCAGGACTTAGGACTTGACTTGAGACTTTCCAGTCTTGACTTTGGACTTGACTCGGGGCTTGCCTGTCTTGACTCGGGACTTGACTCGGACTTGAGGGCAAAGACTTGAGACTTACTTGTGACTTGCAAAACAATGACTTGGTCCCACCTCTGGTTAATGCCACAACAAAAACAAGGAAACCTGAGCTCGGTGGCCGACTACAGCTGTGATCTCGACCTCCACTCGCAAAGCTGCAGCAGCCCGAGAAGCCAAAACCTGAATGAATAGCCGCAGAGTGCGTAGGTCAAAAGGTCAATCATTCCCATTGCTGATGTTTTTCTTTCTCAGCATCAGCCCTCTTTTGTCTCCAAGCCCACAGGTGACGGTTAATCTGACCGATGGCTGACATCGGAGACCTTATAATAATGCAGCCCTCCATTTGCAGCTTGCTCGTCCACTTTCCCAATCTGGCCTTGATTAGGTTGACAAGTTGGAGGTCAAAGGTTAGCCTGCCACACGCTACCGAGAGATGCAAACGCTGGAGTTTGTCTGCAGGGTTTTAGCTGGAGTTGATTCAAAGACGCTGTTCTATGTTAATTACAGCTTTATATCGCGCCACATAAGGTTGTGTTCATTTTATTTTTATTTTTTTTTATATAATGCCAGAACTAGGGTTATCAAAAGTAGCAAAACTTTGATACCAACACGCAAAAAACACATGGATACCTGCTTTTCACAACACCACGTCAATTCTCCAGAGGAAGAACACCAGGGGTCTCATGTATTAAGACTAGAGATGTCCGATAATGGCTTTTTTGACGATATTCCGATATTGTCCAACTCTTAATTACCGATACCGATATATACAGTCGTGGAATTAACACGTTATTATGCCTAATTTTGTTGTGATGCCCCGCTGGATGCATGAAACAATTTAACAAGGTTTTCCAAAATAAATCAACTCAAGTTAAGGAAAAAAATGCTAACGTGGCACTGACATATTTATTATTGAAGTCACAAAGTGCATTATTTTTTTTAACATGCCTCAAAACAGCAGCTTGGAATTTTGGGACATGCTCTTCCTGAGAGAGCATGAGGAGGTTGAGGTGGGCGGGGTTTAGCGGGGGGGTGTATATTGGTCCCGGAAGAGTTAGTGCTGCAAGGGGTTCTGGGTATTTGTTCTGTTGTGTTACGGTGCGGATGTTCTCCCGAAATGCGTTTGTCATTCTTGTTTGGTGTGGGTTCACACTGTGGCGCATATTTGTAACAGTGTTAAAGGTGTTTATACGGCCACCCTCAGTGTGACCTGTATGGCTGTTGACCAAGTATGCGTGGCGGCGTAGGGACGGCGTGGCGCAGTGGGAGAATGGCCGTGCGCGACCCGAGGGTCCCTGGTTCAATCCCCACCTAGTACCAACCTCGTCATGTCCGTTGTGTCCTGAGCAAGACACTTCACCCTTGCTCCTGATGGGTGCTGGTTAGCGCCTTGCATGGCAGCTCCCTCCATCAGTGTGTGAATGTGTGTGTGAATGGGTAAATGTGGAAGTAGTGTCAAAGCGCTTTGAGTACCTTGAAGGTAGAAATCGCTATACAAGTACAACCCATTTATCATTTATTTATTTATCATTCACTTGTGAGTGTGTCAAAAGCCGTAGATATCCTGTGACTGGGCCGGCACGCAAAGGCAGTGCCTTCAAGGTTAATTGGCGATCTGTACTTCTTCCTACGTCCGTGTACACAGCGGCATTTTAAAAAAATCATAAATTTTACTTTTTAAAACCGATACCGATAATTTCCGATATTACATTTTAAAGCATTTATCGGCCGATATTATCGGACATCCCTAATTAAGACTAAAAATTTGGCGTGCGTTCAAATACGGAAACTAAAAGAAACAATTCAGACATATGAAAATGTGTGCATGCACTAATCCAAGCCCATTTCTTTGTTACATTCGGAACCAGACGAGGGTACCGGAGATAGAGTAGTGCTGCACAACGTTTGAAAATATATACGTAAAACTTAAGAAGTGGGTGACTCTCATTACCCCCAATATGAAAGGAATGTGTGTAATTCACAACAAACTGTGTTCATATAGGAGCCTGCTCACAGCCAGATTAGAGTTTCATGTGAAAAGTATGTCATTATTGGTTTGATATATTTCAAATGTAAACAATACGAAAGACTTTAAATCTTCCTTGTTTACTCAATTTGTTATGACAAAACCCAACACCAGTGAAGTTGGCACGTTGTGTAAATGGTAAATAAAAACAGAATACAATGATTTGCAAATCCTTTTCAACTTATATTCAATTGAATAGACTGCAAAGACAAGATATTTAATGTTCCAACTGAGAAACTACTTTTTTTAATTAAATAATCATTAACTTACAATTTAATGGCAGCAACACATTGCAAAAAAGTTGTCACAGGGGCATTTTTACCACTGTGTTACATGGCCTTTCCTTTTAACAACACTCAGTAAACGTTTGGGAACTGAGGAGACACAATTTTTAAGCTTCTCAGGTGGAATTCTTTCCCATTCTTGCTTGATGTACAGCTTAAGTTGTTCAACAGTCCGGGGGTCTCCGTTGTGGTATTTTAGGCTTCATTATGCGCCACACATTTTCAATGGGAGACAGGTCTGGACTACAGGCAGGCCCGTCTAGTACCCGCACTCTTTTACTATGAAGCCACGCTGTTGTAACACATGGCTTGGCATCGTCTTGCTGAAATAAGCAGGGGCGTCCATGATAACGTTGCTTGGATGGCAACATATGTTGCTCTAAAACCTGTATGTACCTTTCAGAATTAATGGTGCCTTCACAGATGTGTAAGTTACCCATGTCTTGGGCACTAATACACACCCATACCATCACACATGCTGGCTTTTCAACTTTCCGCCTATAACAATCTGGATGGTTCTTTTTCCTCTTTGGTCCGGAGGACACGACGTTTCCAAAAACAATTTGAAATGTGGACTCGTCAGACCACAGAACACTTTCCCGCGAGTGCGCTGCCGAACATGCTCCTCTGCTCGTAAAACCAGCAATTACACAACGTGACGACGCACCGTCATGCCCGTTAAAAAAATAAACTAATAATAATTGGGGAACCGGTACTTTTCGCACAGAGTATAGTAACGTTTTTTTATTCATTAGTAACCACGATACTATACTAGTACCGGTATACCGTACAACCCTAATACCGTATTTCCCGGATTATAAGGCACACTTAAATTAGGTGCGCCTAATGTACAGAATAATTCTGGTTTTGCTTACTGACCTCGAAGCTATTTTATTTGGAACATGGTGTAATGATAAGTGTGACCAGTAGATGGCAGCCATACATAAGAGATACGTGTAGACTGCACTATGACGGCAATATGACTCAAGCAAACAACACCAACATTTTATATGTTCCATTGAGAATACAGAACATTACACACGGCGCTCAAAAATCCATCAAAATGTTTTAGTACGACTTTGGTAAGCTATGAAGTCACACCACTTGATGGATTGTACTGTGCTTCAACATACGAGTATTATTATGGTGTGTGTATAAGGTAAGACATTATCTGGCGTTTTGTTTCACAATATTAGGCAAAAGCAACTTTTCATACCCTCTGGTACCTGCTGATGTGTATTAGGGATCTGCATAAATCCTGAAAAATTGCGTGCGTCCGCCTTTGTAGTCCGCGAGGACACCGTAGTCGATAAGCTTCTTCTTTTTCTCTATCTTCTTGTTACGTGACATTCATCCTCCGCTGTTGCCATTTCTAATATACAGGTAAAAGCCAGTAAATTAGAATATTTTGAAAAACTTGATTTATTTCAGTAATTGCATTCAAAAGGTGTAACTTGTACATTATATTTATTCATTGCACACAGACTGATGCATTCAAATGTTTATTTCATTTAATTTTGATGATTTGAAGTGGCAACAAATGAAAATCCAAAATTCCGTGTGTCACAAAATTAGAATATTGTGTAAGGCTAATACAAAAAAAGGATTTTTAGAAATGTTGGCCAACTGAAAAGTATGAAAATGAAAAATATGAGCATGTCCAATATTCAATACTTGGTTGGAGCTCCTTTTGCCTCAATTACTGCGTTAATGCGGCGTGGCATGGAGTCGATGAGTTTCTGGCACTGCTCAGGTGTTATGAGAGCCCAGGTTGCTCTGATAGTGGCCTTCAACTCTTCTGCGTTTTTGGGTCTGGCATTCTGCATCTTCCTTTTCACAATACCCCACAGATTTTCTATGGGGCTAAGGTCAGGGGAGTTGGCGGGCCAATTTAGAACAGAAATACCATGGTCCGTAAACCAGGCACGGGTAGATTTTGCGCTGTGTGCAGGCGCCAAGTCCTGTTGGAACTTGAAATCTCCATCTCCCTAAAGCAGGTCAGCAGCAGGAAGCATGAAGTGCTCTAAAACTTGCTGGTAGACGGCTGCGTTGACCCTGGATCTCAGGAAACAGAGTGGACCGACACCAGCAGATGACATGGCACCCCAAACCATCACTGATGGTGGAAACTTTACACTAGACTTCAGGCAACGTGGATCCTGTGCCTCTCCTGTCTTCCTCCAGACTCTGGGACCTCGATTTCCAAAGGAAATGCAAAATTTGCATGGTTGGGTGATGGTTTGGGGTGCCATGTCATCTGCTGGTGTCGGTCCACTCTGTTTCCTGAGATCCAGGGTCAACGCAGCCGTCTACCAGCAAGTTTTAAAGCACTTCATGCTTCCTGCTGCTGACCTGCTCTATGGAGATGGAGATTTCAAGTTCCAACAGGACTTGGCGCCTGCACACAGCGCAAAATCTACCCGTGCCTGGTTTACGGACCATGGTATTTCTGTTCTAAATTGGCCCGCCAACTCCCCTGACCTTAGCCCCATAGAAAATCTGTGGGGTATTGTGAAAAGGAAGATGCAGAATGCCAGACCCAAAAACGCAGAAGAGTTGAAGGCCACTATCAGAGCAACCTGGGCTCTCATAACACCTGAGCAGTGCCAGAAACTCATCGACTCCATGCCACGCCGCATTAACGCAGTAATTGAGGCAAAAGGAGCTCCAACCAAGTATTGAGTATTGTACATGCTCATATTTTTCATTTTCATACTTTTCAGTTGGCCAACATTTCTAAAAATCCCTTTTTTGTATTAGCCTTAAGTAATATTCTAATTTTGTGACACACGGAATTTTGGATTTCCATTTGTTGCCATTTCAAATCATCAAAATTAAACGAAATAAACATTTGAATGCATCAGTCTGTGTGCAATGAATAAATATAATGTACAAGTTACACCTTTTGAATGCAATTACTGAAATAAATCAAGTTTTTCAAAATATTCTAATTTACTGGCTTTTACCTGTATATCGGTATCGGTTGATATCGGAATCGGTAATTAAGAGTTGGACAATATCGGATATCGGCAAAAAAGCCATTATCGGACATCTCTAGTCACAATAAAAACATTTTATTACCAAAAACAATTAATATTTATTAATACACACAAAAGTACCAAAAATCGAGAACTGGTACCGACTCCCAGGCACCGGAAATTTGTGCCGTATCAGTTCGAATGTGAACGGTAACCATCCCTAATACGGTTGCTCGCTGGGTGGGACAAGCGACCCGCATTTCAGAGTTTGCAAAAGTCTCCTCGAGATTTGCTGCTTGTCGCCTTTGTGTTCCAAATATATCCGGAGGACTCGGACTACTCCCTAGCAGAGGTGGGACCAAGTCATTGTTTTGCAAGTCACAAGTAAGTCTCAAGTCTTTGCCCTCAAGTCCGAGTCAAGTCCCGAGTCAAGACAGGCAAGCCCCGAGTCAAGTCCAAAGTCAAGACTGGAAAGTCTCAAGTCAAGTCCTAAGTCCTGCATTTTGAGTTTCGAGTCCTTTCAAGTCCTTTTAACCACAGACTAATATATTAACACAGATTGTGTATGCTTTTCAAACGCTGTATTTATTTATTAAAACAAGTGCATTTTAAATTGCAGGAAAGAAAATTGTGCTGACATTGCACTTTATAATAGCACTATTAACCAGTCATTTTAAACATTAACTCATTCCTTTACAGAACAAACACATTGAAAAATAAAGTGCAAATGTACTTATTTGTACAAAAGTGTTAACATTGAAAAAACATGACATATACGTGAACATAACAAAAAAGTTGTACTTTTTATATGTCAGGGCCCTATGCTGCATTGCATTTGCAAAAGACCAAATTAGCCAAGAGTCCGTCAGTCATTTGTGCACGATGGGGGCGTAGTATGATGCCACCATGGCTGAAAACTCGCTCCACTGGAGCACTGGAGGCAGGCACTGCCAAGACTCATGGCCACTCGGAACAGTGAAGGAAGAGTCTTCATGTTCAATGCCCAGAACAAAAGGGGGGAGAGAGTTGTTTTGGGTTGGTGCACTACTTGTAAGTGTATCTTGTGTTTTTTATGTTGATTTAATTAAAAAAAGAAAGAAAAAAAAAAATTATTTCTTGTGCGGCCCGATACCAATCGATCCACGGACCAGTACCGGGCCGTGGCCCGGTGGTTGGGGACCACTGAGGTAAACAACCAACAGTATGTCAGAAAGCTAGCTAAAACGGTACACATATTCATAATATAGTATACATTTTAACTGACCTTTATTTTACTATTTTTGTCTTTTTTTAGGTGGCTAAAATACGTGGTGCTGCTGACCGCCGTCTAACGTTATGTGTGATATATTGACTAACGTAACCCTGCTTAAAAAAAAATCACTGAACAAAAAGTATGAATAAGGTAGTGAACTGCAACAGATTCCCGTGTTTGCAATAACGTTATAACGTTAGCAGTGAGTTTACAGCCTCACTGATTTAACTACACAGCAAATAAAAGTCACGTTACTTAGCCAATAAACGTTATCTTACATTCAAAACTTACCGTTCTTTGTGCAACTTCAAATGCCGGACGAAGTTGGAAGTTGTTGCCTCTCCATCAGTCATTTTCGAACCGCATGTGTTGCATACTGCAAACCGTTTTGTGTTGACCACCTCGTAATTTTTATACCCAAACAAAATTATTTTAGGTATAATTTTTTGTTCACTGGCGTGTGGTTTGGACATGTCTTCTTCGTTGGTTGTCCTGCAATTTGATTGGATGAATGCTGTGTGATGAAAACAAAGTAGATCTAATTTGATTGGCTGTTGTACTGAGACCACACCAGCTGACACACGCAACGCTGATAGACAAGTACACAATGAAAAATACGGAGCGCTCCCGAATAACTTTTTCATCTTTGGGTTTTGGGGAAAGTAGCAAGTCATGTCAAGTCATGTCAATTCAAAAGGCTCAAGTCCAAGTGAAGTCACAAGTCATTGATGTTAAAGTCGAAGTCGAGTTGCAAGTCTTTTTACATTTTGTCAAGTCGAGTCTAAAGTCATCAAATTCATGACTCGAGTCTGACTCGAGTCCAAGTCATGTGACTCGAGTCCACACCTCTGCTCCCTAGTCACAGAGTTGTATTCAAGGTGGAACACAAATGTACTTGTGGCAGTCCAAATATATCATAGTTCAACACTGTTACGTCAAGATGTCTTTTTTTTTTTTTATTAGCGCGGTTGACAAACTGTCTCCTGCAGCCTCGAACTGGCTGACTCGGATCCCTCTGATTCCCGTCGGGGTCCAAAGAGCTCGTCTCTGCCTCAGCCGTCACGCTCTCCTCCCATTGTGATGAGACCTCATCATCACGGCGGGACATTTGCATCCTGAGCCTATTTTCATCACATCCATTTCCCCTCATCAAAAGGAGACACTTGGACGTCCCTCAAATCTCATTTCGGTTGTGACTCACTAACCCCGGAGATGGATTTGATGACGATAACGCTGTGTGTGTGTGTGTGTGTGTGTGTGTGTGTGTGTGTGTGTGTGTGTGTGTGTGTGTTCTTGTATTTCTACCCTTCTTGAGACATCAACAGGGAAAAGTACCTTTCATATGAGGACCGGTGAACAGAGGTGGGTAGTAACGCGCTACATTTACTCCGTTACATCTACTTGAGTAACTTTTTGATAAATTGTACTTCTAAGAGTAGTTTTAATGCAACTTACTTTTACTTTTACTTGAGTATATTTATAGAGAAGAAACGCTACTTTTACTCCGCTACTTTTATCTACATTCAGCTCGCTACTCGCTACTAATTTTTATCAACCTGTTAATGCACGCTTTGTTTGTTTTGGTCTGTCAGACAGACCTTCAAAGTGCCTGCGTTACTGGTGACGTTTCACTCCGTTCCACCAATAAAATGCAGTCACTAGTGACGTTTGACTCCGTTCCACCAATCAGATGCAGTCACTGGTGACGTTGGACCAATCAAACAGAGCCAGGCGGTCACATGACCTGACTTAAACAAGTTGAAAAACTTATTCGGGTGTTACCATTTAGTGGTCAATTGTACGGAATATGTACTGTACTGTGCAACCTACTAATAAAAGTGTTGGAATAATTGTTTGTAAGTTATCACAAAAGAAACATTATATTACATTATGTTCCTGATGAGAAGATGAATGCTGTCTTTCGAGAATATGTACTACAGCTGTAGCTCAATTTAATGTTGTTCTTGTTGAATACTTTTCTTAGGGTGTTGTCTCTAAGAAAAGTATTCAACAAGAACAACATTAAATTGAGCTACAGCTGTATGAACAATATACGACAAATCATCTCAAACCACAACAAAACAATTGCAAATGAGCCGTCGGCCCCCGGACAGAGCGACTCCAAAACCAACAAAGGCTGTAACTGTCGAAAGAAACCTGATTGCCCTCTCAACGGGGGGTGCTTACAAACATCAGTTGTCTACCAATCTAAGGTAATACGCAAGGACATTAACACATCCGACACATATGTAGGATTAACCGAGGGAGAATTCAAAACCAGATGGAACAATCACAAGGCTTCTTTCAGGAACAAAAACCTGCGAAATACCACAGAACTCAGCAAACACATTTGGGACCTCAAAGACAATAATGTTGAATATTCAATAACATGGCAAATTCTTGCATCCAGCACACCTTACAATAGTGGTAATAAAAGATGCAACCTATGCTTGAAAGAGAAACTGTTTATTATTTACCGTCCAGACCTGTCATCCCTCAACAAGCGCAGCGAAATTGTCACAGCATGCCGCCATAGACGGAAACACCTCCTAGGTAACACATGAGCCAATCACCACGCCCCTAGGCCAGCCTGTACCCACCCACTCCGTGCCCTATATAAACCATGGTATGCGAATGCTCCCATTAAAAGCTCCCATTAAAATCTCCTGACGATTGAGGGTACCCCCCTCATGAAACAGGCCTGTAGAGATGAAATAGTCTTGTGATTTTTTTCCCACACATACATATATTGCGCTCTACTACGGTATCGAGCACTATTTTTTGGATAACCTTATTAAGACATATATATATATATATATATATATATATATATATATATATATATATATATATATATATATATATATATATATATATATATATATATATATGATATGTGTGTGTATGTTACTCATCAGTTACTCAGTACTTGAGTAGTTTTTTCACAACATACTTTTTACTTTTACTCAAGTAAATATTTGGGTGACTACTCATTACTTTTACTTGAGTAATAAATCTCTAAAGTAACAGTACTCTTACTTGAGTACAATTTCTGGCTACTCTACCCACCTCTGCCGGTGAACAAGTTAGGCCCGAAATCATGGTCCCAATACAGAAAACCATTGCATCTAGTAGAGAACCAAATACTGGAGTCCGTGAACATTGCTCCAAAGTCAGGATTTTTTTGTTGATTTAATGTGCATACAAAAGTAAACATTGACAGGTGCAAAAGCAGAAATATATGATAAGACAAACTAAAGAAGGACTTCCCTATTCATCCCCCAAAAAACCCGCCAGGTTAACAGCTGATTGTACAAACCCTGTTTCCAAATGAGTTGGGAAATTGTGTTAGATGTAAATATAAACGGAATACAATGATTTGCAAATCATTTTCAACCCATATTCAGTTGAATATGCTACAAAGACAACATATTTGATGTTCAAACTGATAAACCTTTTTTTTTTTGCAAATAATCATTAACTTTAGAATTTGATGCCAGCAACACGTGACAAAGATGTTGGAAAAGTTGGCAAAAAATACTGATAAAGTTGAGGAATGCTCATCAAACACTTATATGGAACATCCCACAGATAAACAGGAAAATTGGGAACAGGTGGGTGCCATGATTGGGTATAAAAGTAGATTCCATGAAATGCTCAGTCATTCACAAACAAGGATGGGGCGAGGGTCACCACTTTGTCAACAAATGCGTGAGCAAATTGTTGAACAGTTTAAGAAAAACCTTTCTCAACCAGCTATTGCAAGGAATTTAGGGATTTCACCATCTACGGTCCGTAATATCATCAAAGGGTTCAGAGAATCTGGAGAAATCACTGCACGTAAGCAGCTAAGCCCGTGACCTTCGATCCCTCAGGCTGTATTGCATCAACAAGCGACATCAGTGGGTAAAGGATATCACCACATGGGCTCAGGAACACTTCAGAAACCCACTGTCATTAACTACAGTTGGTCGCTACATCTGTAAGTGCAAGTTAAAACTCTCCTATGCAAGGCGAAAACCGTTTATCAACAACACCCAGAAACGCCGTCGGCTTCGCTGGGCCTGAGCTCATCTTAGATGGACTAATACAAAGTGGAAAAGTGTTCTGTGGTCTGACGAGTCCACATTTCAAATTGTTTTTGGAAACTGTGGACGTCGTGTCCTCCGGACCAAAGAGGAAAAGAACCATCCGGCTTGTTATAAGCGCAAAGTTGAGCCAGCATCTGTGATGGTATGGGGGTGTATTAGTGCCCAAGACATGGGTAACTTACACATCTGTGAAGGCGCCATTAATGCTGAAAGGTACATACAGGTTTTGGAGCAACATATGTTGCCATCCAAGCAACATTACCATGGACGCCCCTGCTTATTTCAGCAAGACAATGCCAAGCCACGTGCTACATCAACGTGGCTTCATAGTAAAAGAGTGCGGGTACTAGACTGGCCTGCCTGTAGTCCAGACCTGTCTCCCATTGAAAATGTGTGGCGCATTATGAAGCCTAAAATACCCCAACGGAGACCCCCGGACTGTTGAACAACTTAAGCTGTACATCAAGCAAGAATGGGAAAGAATTCCACCTAAGAAGCTTAAAAAATGTGTCTCCTCAGTTCCCAAACGTTTACTGACTGTTGTTAAAAGGAAAGGCCATGTAACACAGTGGTGAACATGCCCTTTTCCAACTACTTTGGCACGTGTTGCAGCCATGAAATTCTAAGTTAATTATTATTTGCAAAAAAAAAATAAAGTTTATGAGTTTGAACATCAAATATGTTGTCTTTGTAGTGCATTCAATTGAATATGGGTTGAAAAGGATTTGCAAATCATTGTATTTCGTTCATATTTACATCTAACACAATTTCCCAACTCATATGGAAACTGGGTTTGTATGACTTCCGGTGCTGACGTAAGACAACCCGCGTCCCATATGTGACCGTAGGATGAACAAATACACTACGGTACTAAGACTATAGTGGCCATTAACAGTTAGCTTCTACAGCTGGGTTGCCCAAAGTGCGGCACAGGGGCCATCTGTGGTCCGTGACTCGTTTGTCATAGGCCTTAAGCACATTACAAAAAAACAAAAAAATAGAGATCTCATTTGCACCCCTGGTGGTGAAATCTATTAAAATTAGGGTGGTCCCAAAAAGGAGTGATTTTTCATATTGACTGTGTGCCGGTATTAAAAGTGCTCCCCCTCTGGTCAACATATGAAATAACAACTGTGTGTAAAAATTTGAAGTGCTCCCCCTCTGGCCAATACATGTAATAACAAGCGTGTGTAAGAAATTGAAATGCACCCCCTTTGGTCAAAATTAATAAATAAATAAATAAATATGTGTTTAGAGACAAACTGTAATGACTTGAAGTAAATAATGAAGATTAAAAACCAATTACAGACAAAAAAAAAAAAAAATTGACTAAAAGTCTTTTTGTCACAATGTGTCAACTTTTTTCTTATAAAGTTGGGAACCATTTTTTATATTCTTTCTGTTTCTGTAATATTGCAATATTTTCTCGTAAAATTATTACTTTATGTAAAATGATTACCTTTTAATGCAAAATGGTGACTCTTGTCATATAAAATTCGGACTTTTATCACAATATTGCCAATTTTTTTGCTGTTCTAAAATAGTGAATTTTTTAAAAGTAAAATCATGACTTTTGTCATCATTTTGCTTAGTAAAAATTCAGATTATGATTATAATATTGCCAAAATTGTAAAGTTTTCTTATAAAATTGTGACTTTTGTTGAGTAAAATTACGACTCTTTTCATAAAATTGCCAACATTTTAAGCTTTTCTTGTAAAATTGCGACTGTTAGAGTAAAATTTCAACTTTTATCATAATATTGCACAAATGTTCAGTTTTTCTTGTAAAAAATGACTTGCGTTGAGTAAAATGACGACTTTTATTATAATACTGCCAAAATTCTACGTTTTTCTTGTGAAATTGTGACCTTTTTCTTGTGAAATTCCAACTCATTTTTCACAAGAAGCTTTTTTATATTCGCATAGTATGTATATATTATTAATGTTGTAAGTACTAATCGTTTTATATCTAGAAAGGGTGGTCCTACCAAGTGGTCTTTTTCTCACAATGTGTCGACCTTTTTCTTATAAAATTGGGAACAATTTCTCATAGTCTTTCTGTTTCAGTAATATGGCAATATTCTCTCAAAATTATAACTATGTAAAATGATTTCCTTTGAATGCAAAATGGTGACTTTTGTCATATAAAATTCAGACTTTTATTACAATATTGCCAATTTTTGTTGTTGTAAAACAGTGACATTTTTGGAGTAAAATGATGACTTTTGTCATAATTTTGCCAAGTAAAAATTCCGATTACGAGTATAATATTGCCAAAATTGTAAAGTTTCTTATAAAATTGTGACTTTTGTCAAGTAAAATTACGACTCGTTTCATAAAATTGCCAAAATGTTAAGCTTTTCTTGTAAAATTGCAACTCTTATTGAGTAAAATTCCAACTTTTATCCTAATATTGCGCAAATGTTCAGTTTTTCTTGTAAAATTTTGACTTGCGTGGAGTAAAATGACGACTTTTATTATAATGCTGCCAAAATCCTAAGTTTTTCTTGTGAAATTGTGACTTTTTTCTTGTGAAATTCCAACTCATTTTTCACAAGAAGCTTTTTTATATTCGCATAGTATGTATATATTAATAATGTTGTAAATACTAATCGTTTTATATCTAGAAAGGGTGGTCCTAAAGAGGTAGGCATTTTTCGCAGGTCTCAAGAAGGTAACAAATACAAGAGTGTGTGTGTGTGTGTGTGTGTGTGTGTGTGTGTGTGTGTGTGTGTGTGTGTGTGTGTGTGTGTGTGTGTGTGTGTGTGTGTGTGTGTGTGTTCTTGTATTTCTACCCTTCTTGAGGAGACATCAACAAGGAAAAGTACCTTCCATATGAGTCCCAATACGGAAAACCTTTGCATCTAATAGAGGATGTCTCATTTGCACCCCTGGTGGTGAAACCTATCAAAATGAGGGTGGTCCCAAAAAAGAGGGATTTTTCAAATTGACTGTGTCGGTTTTAAAAGTGGTCAACATATGAAATAACAAGTCAGTGTAAACATTTGAAGTGCTCCCCCTCTGGCCAACACATGTAATAACAAGTGCGTAAGAAATTGAAATGCACCCCTTTAGCCAAAATTAATAACAAATATTTAAAAAAATATGTATATAGAGGCATACTGTAATAACTTGAAGTAAATAATAATAAATGATTTATAAGTAAATAATGAAGATTAAAAACCAATCACCAACAAAAAAATAAAAAAAATAACTAAAAGTGGTCTTTTTCTCACAATGTGTCGACCTTTTTCTTATAAAATTGGGAACAATTTCTCATAGTCTTTCTGTTTCAGTAATATGGCAATATTCTCTCAAAATTATAACTTTATGTAAAATGATTTCCTTTGAATGCAAAATGGTGACTTTTGTCATATAAAATTCAGACTTTTATTACAATATTGCCAATTTTTGTTGTTGTAAAACAGTGACATTTTTGGAGTAAAATGATGACTTGTCATAATTTTGCCAAGTAAAAATTCCGATTACGAGTATAATATTGCCAAAATTGTAAAGTTTCTTATAAAATTGTGACTTTTGTCAAGTAAAATTACGACTCGTTTCATAAAATTGCCAAAATGTTAAGCTTTTCTTGTAAAATTGCAACTCTTATTGAGTAAAATTCCAACTTTTATCCTAATATTGCGCAAATGTTCAGTTTTTCTTGTAAAATTTTGACTTGCGTGGAGTAAAATGACGACTTTTATTATAACGCTGCCAAAATCCTAAGTTTTTCTTGTGAAATTGTGACTTTTTTCTTGTGAAATTCCAACTCATTTTTCACAAGAAGCTTTTTTATATTCGCATAGTATGTATATATTAATAATGTTGTAAATACTAATCGTTTTATATCTAGAAAGGGTGGTCCTAAAGGGGTAGGCATTTTTCGCAGGTCTCAAGAAGGTAATAAATACAAGAGTGTGTGTGTGTGTGTGTGTGTGTGTGTGTGTGTGTGTGTGTGTGTGTGTGTGTGTGTGTGTGTGTGTGTGTGTGTGTGTGTGTGTGTGTGTGTGTGTGTGTGTGTGTTCTTGTATTTCTACCCTTCTTGAGGAGACATCAACAAGGAAAAGTACCTTCCATATGAGGAGCGGTGAACAAGTTAGGACATAAATCATGGTCCCAATACGGAAAACCATTGCATCTAATAGAGAATGTCTCATTTGCACCCCTGGTGGTGAAATCTATCAAAATGAGGGTGGTCCCAAAAAAGAGGGATTTTTCAAATTGACTGTGTCGGTTTTAAAAGTTGTCAACATATGAAATAACAAGTGAGTGCAAATATTTGAAGTGCTCCCCCTCTGGCCAACCCATGTAATAACAAGTGCGTAAAAAATTGAAATGCACCCCTTTAGCCAAAATTAATAAAAAATATTTAAAAAAATATGTATATAGAGGCATACTGTAATAACTTTAAGTAAATAATGAAGATTAAAAACCAATTACCAAAAAAAAACAACAACAAAAAAAAAACATTAACTAAAAGCAGTCTTTTTCTCACAATGTGTCTATTTTTTTCTTATAAAATTGGGAACAATTTCTCATAGTCTTTCTGTAATGTGGCAATATTTTCTCGTAAAATTATTACTGTTTAAAGTAAAATGATTTCCTTTTAATGCAAAATGGTGACATTTGTCATATAAAATTCCGACTTTTATCACAATATTGCCAATTTTTTGTTGTTGTTGTAAAACAGTGACATTGTTTGAGTAAAATTATGACTTTTGTCATAACTTTGCCAAGTAAAAATTCCGATTACGAGTACCGTATTTTCCGCACTATTAGCCGCACATAAAAACCACAAATTTACTCAAAAGCTGACAGTGCGGCTTTTAACCCGGTGCGCTTTATATATGGATAAATATTAAGATTCATTTTCATAAAGTTTCGGTCTCGCAACTTCGGTAAACAGCCGCCATCTTTTTTCCCGGTAGAACAGGAAGCGCTTCTTCTTCTACGCAAGCAACCGCCAAGGTAAGCACCCGCCCCCATAGAACAGGAAGCGCTTCTTCTTCTACTGTAAGCAACCACCCGCCCGCGTAGAAGAAGAAAAAGCGCGCGGATATCACCGTAGGTTTCATTTCCTTTGTGTGTTTACATCTGTAAAGACCACAAAATGGCTCCTACTAAACGACAGGGAGACGCAATCTCTCCATCCGCACACGGATTACTATTTCACAGCAACTGATATTCCTGTCAAACGCACTGTGGATACAACGGGAGCACGTACGGTGAATATTCGCACCACAGGGAATGAGAAGTCATCCTTCACTGTGGTTCTAGCTTGCCATGCTAATGGCCAGAAACTTCCACCCATGGTGATATTCAAAAGGAAGACCTTGCCAAAAGAGACCTTTCCAGCCGGCGTCATCATAAAAGCTAACTCGAAGGGATGGATGAAGAAAAGATGAGCGAGTGGTTAAGGTAAGTTTGGCTTTTTTCACGCAGCTCTGTCCATGTTGATATACGTATGTTTGTGATTGCACATTTGCGTACATTTTGGGAGTGAACAGAGTTGTTAGAACGCTGGTTTTTAATATATTATTAAAGTTTGACTGACCTATCTGACTGTTTTTTTGACATTCCTTTAGCGCAGTTAGATGCGGCTTACAACACCGGGCGGCTTATAGGTGGACAAAGTTTTGAAATATGCCGTTCATTGAAGGCGCGGCTTTTAACCCAGGGCGCCTTATGGTGCGGAAAATACGGTATAATATTGCCAAAATTGTAAAGTTTCTTATAAAATTGTGACTTTTGTCGAGTAAAATTACGACTCATTTCATAAAATTGCCAAAATGTTAAGCTATTCTTGTAAAATTGCAACTCTTATTGAGTAAAATCCCAACTTTTATCATTATATTGCGCAAATGTTGAGTTTTTCTTGTAAAATTTTGACTTGCGTGGAGTAAAATGACGACTTTTATCATAATGCTGCCAAAATCTTAAGGTTTTTCTTGTGAAACTGTGACTTTTTTTCTTGTGAAATTCCAACTCATTTTTCACAACAAGCTTTTTTATATTTGCATATTATGTATATATTATTAATGTTGTAAAGTCTTTATACATCTAGAAAGGGTGGTCCAAAAGAGGTAGGCATTTGACAGAAATCTCAAGAAGGTAAGAAATACAAGAGCGTGTGTGTGCGTGTGCATGTGTGTGTGTGTGCGTGTGTGTGTGTGTGTGTGTGTTGAAGGAACCAAATCCCAGTAAATAGATGCATGAAGCCTTTGTGATGAACCCTTGAATACAAACAGCGTTGTCGTGTGTTTGGATGCGCATCCATCAACTGAAGAACGTCAGAGTGGATAATGGCGCTCTGATTCGACTGTCCATGAAGAAGTGTTGTGCGTAAAAAGCCGGCACTTGAGAATAAAGCCGCGCTGTACCGTAAACGACAGTGTCGCTCCTACTTGCGTAATCAACAACACCCAAATAGGCCTGACGGAACAATTTAAACTAGGGTTGATCATCTATGCAGTACTCCCGCCACCCCCACAGGGGGGCAACAGCGAGAGATATGTGTCACAACGAGGCAACAGTGGGACGAGTAGAAGAAGACTACTCATCCAACCATGAAAAAATCTAAATAAATTGCAAAAATGGGACTTTTAACACAAGTATGAACATTCTGCTTCCCCTTTTAAGCCAGGGTTAAAACCTTTTTCCACCAGGGACCGGTTTAATGTGGGCGTTATTTTTCACAGACCAGTTTTCCACGTGTGGCAGATAAAAACAGCAAAAAAATGAGCGTGAAAAATCAACTGACCATAACGGTGAAGAAGTGGGAGCATTGATGGCATATACTATATACCAGTGTTTCTTAACCATAGGGTCGAGCGCCCCCTACAATGTAATATACAGGTAAAAGCCAGTAAATTAGAATATTTTGAAAAACTTGATTTATTTCAGTAATTGCATTCAAAAGGTGTAACTTGTACATTATATTTATTCATTGCACACAGACTGATGCATTCAAATGTTTATTTCATTTAATTTTGATGATTTGAAGTGGCAACAAATGAAAATCCAAAATTCCGTGTGTCACAAAATTAGAATATTACTTAAGGCTAATACAAAAAAGGGATTTTTAGAAATGTTGGCCAACTGAAAAGTATGAAAATGAAAAATATGAGCATGTACAATACTCAATACTTGGTTGGAGCTCCTTTTGCCTCAATTACTGCGTTAATGCGGCGTGGCATGGAGTCGATGAGTTTCTGGCACTGCTCAGGTGTTATGAGAGCCCAGGTTGCTCTGATAGTGGCCTTCAACTCTTCTGCGTTTTTGGGTCTGGCATTCTGCATCTTCCTTTTCACAATACCCCACAGATTTTCTATGGGGCTAAGGTCAGGGGAGTTGGCGGGCCAATTTAGAACAGAAATACCATGGTCCGTAAACCAGGCACGGGTAGATTTTGCGCTGTGTGCAGGCGCCAAGTCCTGTTGGAACTTGAAATCTCCATCTCCATAGAGCAGGTCAGCAGCAGGAAGCATGAAGTGCTCTAAAACTTGCTGGTAGACGGCTGCGTTGACCCTGGATCTCAGGAAACAGAGTGGACCGACACCAGCAGATGACATGGCACCCCAAACCATCACCCAACCATGCAAATTTTGCATTTCCTTTGGAAATCGAGGTCCCAGAGTCTGGAGGAAGACAGGAGAGGCACAGGATCCACGTTGCCTGAAGTCTAGTGTAAAGTTTCCACCATCAGTGATGGTTTGGGGTGCCATGTCATCTGCTGGTGTCGGTCCACTCTGTTTCCTGAGATCCAGGGTCAACGCAGCCGTCTACCAGCAAGTTTTAGAGCACTTCATGCTTCCTGCTGCTGACCTGCTCTATGGAGATGGAGATTTCAAGTTCCAACAGGACTTGGCGCCTGCACACAGCGCAAAATCTACCCGTGCCTGGTTTACGGAACATGGTATTTCTGTTCTAAATTGGCCCGCCAACTCCCCTGACCTTAGCCCCATAGAAAATCTGTGGGGTATTGTGAAAAGGAAGATGCAGAATGCCAGACCCAAAAACGCAGAAGAGTTGAAGGCCACTATCAGAGCAACCTGGGCTCTCATAACACCTGAGCAGTGCCAGAAACACATCGACTCCATGCCACGCCGCATTAACGCAGTAATTGAGGCAAAAGGAGCTCCAACCAAGTATTGAGTATTGTACATGCTCATATTTTTCATTTTCATACTTTTCAGTTGGCCAACATTTCTAAAAATCCCTTTTTTGTATTAGCCTTAAGTAATATTCTAATTTTGTGACACACGGAATTTTGGATTTTCATTTGTTGCCACTTCAAATCATCAAAATTAAATGAAATAAACATTTGAATGCATCAGTCTGTGTGCAATGAATAAATATAATGTACAAGTTACACCTTTTGAATGCAATTACTGAAATAAATCAACTTTTTCAAAATATTCTAATTTACTGGCTTTTACCTGTATATATATCTACATCCTGAAAATATGCAAACAAAACTGTGTTTAGATAATTGATACTTCAAACTTGCATAAATAAATCTTAAGGATATAACATAACTTGGCTTCTGAGAGCTTCAAAATGTAATGAATAAAATGCTAAAGTTGTTGATAAACAAGCAATCATTTTAATAATTAAATATGGTCATTATAAATGAATTATTATGATCATTTAAAATTAATTATTTAATATATGTTTATTTTAATGTATGATTCTATGGCTGGATGTAATAAGGAGTCAGAAAAAATACAAATAAAAACAATTAATTTTGATGTTTTTAGCCAAATATAGTAAAAATGTATTTAGTTTTTTTTTGTAATTAATAAATATATTTATTTTTAGGTAAGATAAACATAATAGCGTTTTCTATTCGGGCTCCAGCACTATGGAATGCCCTCCCGGTAACAGTTAGAGATGCTACCTCAGTAGAAACATTTAAGTCCCATCTCAAAACTCATTTGTATACTCTAGCCTTTGAATAGCCCCCCTTTTTTAGACCAGTTGATCTGCCGTTTCTTTTCTTTTCTCCTCTGCTCCCCCCTATCCCTTGTGGAGGGGAAGACACACAGATCCGGTGGCCATGGATGGGGTGCTGGCTGTCCGGGGTCGGGACCCGGGGTGGACCGCTTGCCTGTATATCGGTTGGGAACATCTCTGCGCTGCTGACCCGTCTCCGCTCGGGATGGTTTCCTGCTGACCCCACTGTGGACTGGACTCTTACTGTTATGCTGGATCCACTATGGACTGGACTCTCACAATATTATGTTAGACCCACTCGACATCCATTGCATTCGGTCTCCCTAGAGGGGGAGGGTTACCCACATATGCGGTCCTCTCCAAGGTTTCTCATAGTCATTCACATCAACGTCCCACTGGGGTGAGTTTTTCCTTGCCCTTACGTGGGCTATACCGAGGATGTCGTTGTGGCTTGTGCAGCCCTTTGAGACACTTGTGATTTAGGGCTATATAAATAAACATTGATTGATTGATTGATAATAGAATTTATCTCTAGTCTGGATGATTTAGTTCTTGTCACCATGTTGTCCTCCTGTCATAAAAAAAAAAGGCTGTCCTCACTCAGGTCCGCATGGAGCTGGAGGGGGCGTGGCCTCCAGCTCCGGCTGAAAATCGGGAGATTTTCGGGAGAATATTTGTCCCGGGAGGTTTTCGGGTGAGGCGCTGGCCGGAAAATTCGGGAGGGTTGGCAAGTATGCATCTTGATAATAATTAGGTGTGCTTATTAATGTACTTAAACAAAGGAATTGTAATATACATCTATTAACACACTTATTGGTGTGTTTATTAATGTACTATAACAAAGGAGTTGTAATAAACATTTATTAACACGCTAATTGGTGAATCACAGACTTTTGGCCAAGGGGAGAAGAATGCAGATTTACCCCCAGATTGACTTTTTTTTTTTTGGTTAAATATAAACTTTCTATGGTAATTTTAAAGACCCCAACATGAGTACCCTCTCGCGCTCATCTCCCATCACACCTCAAACGTGTTGCCCGTCTCTCCTCGCCAGCGTCTTTGCATACAAAATGCTGACTTTGTTCGCCCGCCAAGTAGCAAACGTGCGCGCCTATGGTGTCAATGTGCGCGTCGCGCCAGGATGATTCATGCTAACTTGGCCAACACTTGCCAGGCCTGTTTGTTCTGTGGAAATGTGCCTCCAGTGCACGCCAGCCTATCTGCACGCATGGCGGCAAATGAACCTGTGAATGTGTGTGTGTGTGTGTGTGTGTGTGTGTGTGTGTGTGTGTGTGTGTGTGTGCTTGTATTTCTACCCTTCTTGAGCTATCAACAAGGAAAAGTACCTTCCGTATAAGGACCGGTAATCAAGTTAGGACTGAAATCATGGTCCCAATACGGAAAGAGCCAAATACTAGAATCCGTGAACATTGCTCCAAAGTCAGGATGTTTTTGTTGATTTAATTTGCATACAAAAGTAAACATTGACAGGTGCAAAGGCAGCAATATATGATAAAACAAGCTAAAGAAGGACTTCCCTATTCATCCCCCCAAAAAACCGCCATGTGAACAGCTGATTTTACGACTTCCGGTGCTGACGTAAGACAACCCGCGTCCCATATGTGACCATAGGATGAACAAATACACTACGGTACTAAGACTATAGTGGTCATTAACAGTTGGCTTCTACAGCTGGGTTGCCCAAAGTGCGGCACAGGGGCCATCTGTGGTCCGTGACTCGTTTGTCATCGGCCTTAAGCCCATTACAAAAAAAAACAAAAAATAGAGATCTCATTTGCACCCCTGGTGGTGAGCTCTATCAAAATTAGGGTGGTCCCAAAAAGAAGTGTATTCATCAATAAATCAATCAATCAATGTTTACTTATATAGCCCGAAATCACGAGTGTCTCAATGGGCTGCACAAGCCAAAACGACATCCTCGGCTCGGATCCCACATCAGGGCAAGAAAAAAACTCAACCCAATGGGATGGCAATGAGAAACCTTGGAGGGGACCACAGGGGAACCACGGGCGACCTGTGCAATGAACGTCGAGTGGATCTAGCATAATACTGTGAGAGCCAATTCAATTGAATATAGGTTGAAAAGGATTTGCAAATCATTGTATTCTATTTTTATGTAAGATTTACACGTTTGTACATTGGCTTCGCTATTGATGTGCTCAGTGGCCTAGTGGTTAGAGTGTCCGCTCTGAGCTCGGTAGGTCGTGAGTTCAAACCCCGGCCGAGTCATACCAAAGACTATAAAAATGGGACCCATTACCTCCCTGCTTGGCACTCTGCATCAAGGCTTGGAATTGGGGGTTGAATCACCAAAAATGATTCCCGGGCGCGGCCACCGTTGCTGCTCACTGCTCCCCTCACCTCCCAGGGGGGTGAACAAGGGGATGGATCAAATGCAGAGGACAAATTTCACCACACCTAGTGTGTGTGTGTGTGTGTGACTATCAGTGCCGGCCCAAGCCTCCATGGGGCCCTAAGCAAAATTTGATTTTGGGGCCCTCTATTTCTGCCAATAATATTGATTGTTGATCATTCACACACCTACTATAAACTCATTGCGGCTCTGGCAGTGTTGTTTACATGATCCTATTGTCAGCCTGGCATGTCTTTACAAATGACATGTCATTTATAAAGATATGGGGGTGGCCCAGTTAAGAACATAAATAATACCAATGAATGAACGAATGATGTCCAGAGTGCCACATATGGTTCCTAATCTTAAAATGTAGAAAACATTCAGCTACAAGAGTGGCCTGGGGTTGAACAGTCCAAGTGATAAAGCTTTGTATTTACAGTAAAAGTGTCATCTTGTCTCATCAGTCTTGTACATATTAGTCTTTAATTACTAGTTTACATTTTTAGTTAATTGTTCATATTTAATGTTTACTTTGTACAAAGAGAGCGCAGTCTACTGAAGTTAAATTCATCAATAGTTTTCCCCTTTGAAAGACGCAAGGCAAAATCCTTCCATTTCACCATGTTGCTACAATGATCTTCACTGTTTTCATGCTGTTTCAGCAGTGCACCTATGTTGACCCAATCCCGCTGTCCCTCGGCTGCCAGTTTTAAGGACTTTTTGGAAAATAATTTGCAGCAAAAGCAATAGACTGCATCTTTACTTCTTGAATAAGTCAGCCAGCTACGCTTGACTTTTTTCCCCATTGACTAGCTGTCTGTAGGTATAATGATAATGAAAACTTGGGCCATCATGCCGTTTGGGGAATGAAAAGTTCTCCTTAATAGACAGTGGTCCTCTGATCACCTGCTCAGTCCTGTCTGAATCTGAGAGGAAAGATATGGCGTCACATTAGTGCCAAAAATCCAAGCGCATAAAAACTGTTATCGCGCGCTGATTCTCCACCCTTTTGCACGCGCGTGGTGTCTTTTTGCGCGCGCGTGGTGTCTTTTTGCGCGCGCGCGGTGCCTTTCTGCGCGCGCGCCCTCTCGGTCTGTGCGCTCTCTGTGTACTCCTGGCATCTCTCCTCGCGCTGTCATTTTTTTTTTGGCACTTTGGGGGCAGGTATGCTTAGACAGCCCCTCCTTTCTGATTGGCTCTGAGCATTTTTCATATGACCAATCATTCTCCAGCGTAGCAACGTTGTAGCCATCTTACCTCGGACAGCTAGCCTCAATCATTACATTGATGTCAAAGCAAGTTATGGTAATTTAATTAGTACATGTACCAATTAAATTACCATAACTTGCTCGATTTTCAACCAATTTACAAACGGTTTGCCTTGTTACAAATCTTATTACATGTAGATATGACATAGGATGCTGCACCTGTTGAAATTACCTCTTTCGCTTTAAAAAAAAAATGACTTAATTGTGCAACATAGTTGTGTAGGGTCAGTGTTAGTCAGTTCTCTGATTATTTTAAACTGTTTCAGAATACATTATTAAAAGGCTATTTTTAACATTTTAAAAACAAAATTCAAAGATTATTTCATTAATTTTATGGCTGAATCAAAAGAAATTCCATAAATTAGAAAACAAATGTTCAAGAAGAAGTGAAAACTTTGCGCCTATAACAATCTTGATACATATTGACGATGACCCGCCCTGCTATACTTCTGATTGGCTCTGAGCGTTTCGCCTGACCAATCAGAAAGAAGGGGCCGTCTAAGCATACCCGCCCCCAAAGTGCCAAAACGAAACATGCCAGCGCACAGACCGAGACGGCGCGCGCGCAAAAAGGCACCACACGCGCGCAAAAGGGTGTCGCGCGCGCACGAAGTGGAGAATCAGCGCGCGATAACAGTTTTTATGCGCTCGGATTTTTGGCACTAATGTGACGCCATAGCAGGCGGCAAACGTCACAGGTGCAGCAGAGGCAGCTTTACATTTAAAGAGAGGCAGGAAGAATCACTAAGCCTAGATCAGCAGCAGCACTCTGTTGACCTAAAATTGTGTTTTTGTACAATAATATATCTTTGATCATTTAGAAATCATCAGTCAGACTCGTACATGCAAAAAATTAAAAATACGATTTTTTTGTTAATTGCTTTTGGGGGCCCCCTGGTGGCCGCGGGGCCCTAAGCAAGCGCTTAGTACGCTTATGCCATGGGCCGGCTCTGGTGACTATCATTGGTACTTTTAACTCTACTGATTAGCATTAGCGATTTTACATGGCAATTTCAACACCTCCAAATGTTTATTTACTGTCGTAGCGGAGAGTGGGGGAGGGGGGGGAGGGGGGGGGGGCGCCAAATGTTTACTTCTTCTTAGGAGGGGCGTAACAGAAACTAGTTGAGACTGCACTACACTCCACACACACTTGCACAGGCACACACACACATATGTACACCAGCCGTATGAAAAATGTGTTGCGCTTAGGTATGTCCAATAATGGCTTTTTGCCGATATCCGACTCTTTAATTACCAATACCGATATCAACCGATACCGATATATACAGTCGTGGAATTAACACATTATTATGCCTAATTTGGACAACCAGGTATGGTGAAGATAAGGTAAGTAAAAGGTAAAGGTAAATAAATAAAATAAAATAAGATAAATAAATTAAAAACATTTTCTTGAATAAAAAAGAAAGTAAAACAATGTAAAAACATCCATCCATCTTCTTCCGCTTATCCGAGGTCGGGTCGCGGGGGCAGAAGCCTAAGCAGGGAAGCCCAGACTTCCCTCTCCCCAGCCACTTCGTCCAGCTCCTCCCGGGGGATCCCGAGGCGTTCCCAGGCCAGCCGGGAGACATAGTCTTCCCAACGTGTCCTGGGTCTTCCTCGTGGCCTCCCACCGGTCGGACGTGCCCTAAACACCTCCTTAGGGAGGCGCTCGGGTGGCATCCTGACCAGATGCCCGAACCACCTCATCTGGCTCCTCTCGATGTGGAGGAGCAGCGGCTTTACTTTGAGCTCCCCCCGGATGACAGAGCTTCTCACCCTATCTCTAAGGGAGAGCCCCGCCACCCGGCGGAGGAAACTCATTTCGGCCGCTTGTACCCGTGATCTTGTCCTTTCGGTCATAACCCAAAGCTCATGACCATAGGTGAGGATGGGAACGTAGATCGACCGGTAAATTGAGAGCTTTGCCTTCCGGCTCAGCTCCTTCTTCACCACAACGGATCGATACAGCGTCCGCATTACTGAAGACGCCGCACCGATCCGCCTGTCGATCTCACGATCCACTCTTCCCTCACTCGTGAACAAGACTCCGAGGTACTTGAACTCCTCCACTTGGGGCAAGATCTCCTCCCCAACCCGGAGATGGCACTCCACCCTTTTCCGGGCGAGAACCATGGACTCGGACTTGGAGGTGCTGATTCTCATCCCAGTCGCTTCACACTCAGCTGCGAACCGATCCAGTGAGAGCTGAAGATCCTGGCCAGATGAAGCCATCAGGATCAAATCATCTGCAAAAAGCAGAGACCTAATCCTGCAGCCACCAAACCGGATCCCCTCAACGCCTTGACTGCGCCTAGAAATTCTGTCCATAAAAGTTATGAACAGAATCGGTGACAAAGGGCAGCCTTGGCGGAGTCCAACCCTCACCGGAAACGTGTCCGACTTACTGCCGGCAATGCGGACCAAGCTCTGACACTGATCATACAGGGAGCGGACCGCCACAATCAGACAGTCCGAAACCCCATACTCTCTGAGCACTCCCCACAGGACTTCCCGAGGGACACGGTCGAATGCCTTCTCCAAGTCCACAAAGCACATGTAGACTGGTTGGGCAAACTCCCATGCACCCTCAAGGACCCTGCCGAGAGTATAGAGCTGGTCCACAGTTCCACGACCAGGACGAAAACCACACTGTTCCTCCTGAATCCGAGGTTCGACTATCCGGCGTAGCCTCCTCTCCAGTACACCTGAATAGACCTTACCGGGAAGGCTGAGGAGTGTGAATGTAAAAACAGTTACATAAAACATTTACATAAAAATGATTAATTAATGAAAATTTGTAAAATGAACTGTTAAAGGTTAGTACTATTAGTGGACCACAATCATGTGTGCTTACGGACTGTATCCCTTGCAGACTGTATTGATATATATTGATATATAATGTCGGAACCACAATATTAATAACAGAAAGAAACAACCCTTTTGTGTGAATGAGGGAGGTTTTTTGGGTTGGTGCACTAATTGTAAGTGTATCTTGTGTTTTTTGAGTTGATTTAATAAAAAAAAATAAAAAAAATAAAAAAAAACGATACTGATAATAAAAAAAACGACACCGATAATTTCCGATATTACATTTTAACGCATTTATCGGCCGATAATATAAGCAGGCCGATATTATCGGACATCTCTAGTTGCGCTCATTTGACGGCGTGGCGGATCAAGAGGATAAGTCCTTAATGATATTCGTGGCGAGGCTCACAGGTTGGAGCCTATCCCAGCTGACTGCAGGCAAGACGCAGGGGACATATGAACAAACAAAATATACACAACTATTGTGTCAACAACATGTGGGAGGAAGTGGGCGTACCAACAGAAAACCCACACATGCAGAAGGAGAACATGGAAAGTCCACACATGGGATTCGAACCCCGTTCAGTCACACGGTGATGTCCGTGCCTCCAAGCGGAGAACGCTGCAGACTCCCGCCGTCGCGGCCCGTCTTAGCAGCGGACCGTAAAGCCCTCGCGTGTGCCACCCGAGCCATGAATTATTAGTCAGCAGCCGTCTGTCTCTGCTGCGCCGCAGACGTTGGAGAAAAAGGCCATCGCATGCGAGCACGTCAGCCAGCGCGGAGCGAGGGGGAGGGGCCGGAGCGTACAGTAAATCAGGTCCAATTAAAGGCAAAGAAATGTGAGGGGAGTGAAGAAGGGTAATATTTACTGCACATTAGCTCGTTACAGTTATTAACTGCATATCAGGACTTGGATTTATTGGCTTACACAGTCTTGTGAGCGCTCGGGCCTAAGGGAGTCGCATAAAGCAGGCCTGGGCAATTACAGGTAAAAGCCAGTAAATTAGAATATTTTGAAAAACTTGATTTATTTCAGTAATTGCATTCAAAAGGTGTAACTTGTACATTATATTTATTCATTGCACACAGACTGATGCATTCAAATGTTTATTTCATTTAATTTTGATGATTTGAAGTGGCAACAAATGAAAATCCAAAATTCCGTGTGTCACAAAATTAGAATATTACTTAAGGCTAATACAAAAAAGGGATTTTTAGAAATGTTGGCCAACTGAAAAGTATGAAAATGACAAATATGAGCATGTACAATACTCAATACTTGGTTGGAGCTCCTTTTGCCTCAATTACTGCGTTAATGCGGCGTGGCATGGAGTCGATGAGTTTCTGGCACTGCTCAGGTGTTATGAGAGCCCAGGTTGCTCTGATAGTGGCCTTCAACTCTTCTGCGTTTTTGGGTCTGGCATTCTGCATCTTCCTTTTCACAATACCCCACAGATTTTCTATGGGGCTAAGGTCAGGGGAGTTGGCGGGCCAATTTAGAACAGAAATACCATGGTCCGTAAACCAGGCACGGGTAGATTTTGCGCTGTGTGCAGGCGCCAAGTCCTGTTGGAACTTGAAATCTCCATCTCCATAGAGCAGGTCAGCAGCAGGAAGCATGAAGTGCTCTAAAACTTGCTGGTAGACGGCTGCGTTGACCCTGGATCTCAGGAAACAGAGTGGACCGACACCAGCAGATGACATGGCACCCCAAACCATCACCCAACCATGCAAATTTTGCATTTCCTTTGGAAATCGAGGTCCCAGAGTCTGGAGGAAGACAGGAGAGGCACAGGATCCACGTTGCCTGAAGTCTAGTGTAAAGTTTCCACCATCAGTGATGGTTTGGGGTGCCATGTCATCTGCTGGTGTCGGTCCACTCTGTTTCCTGAGATCCAGGGTCAACGCAGCCGTCTACCAGCAAGTTTTAGAGCACTTAATGCTTCCTGCTGCTGACCTGCTCTATGGAGATGGAGATTTCAAGTTCCAACAGGACTTGGCGCCTGCACACAGCGCAAAATCTACCCATGCATGGTTTACCGACCATGGTATTTCTGTTCTAAATTGGCCCGCCAACTCCCCTGACCTTAGCCCCATAGAAAATCTGTGGGGTATTGTGAAAAGGAAGATGCAGAATGCCAGACCCAAAAACGCAGAAGAGTTGAAGGCCACTATCAGAGCAACCTGGGCTCTCATAACACCTGAGCAGTGCCAGAAACTCATCGACTCCATGCCACGCCGCATTAACGCAGTAATTGAGGCAAAAGGAGCTCCAACCAAGTATTGAGTATTGTACATGCTCATATTTTTCATTTTCATACTTTTCAGTTGGCCAACATTTCTAAAAATCCCTTTTTTGTATTAGCCTTAAGTAATATTCTAATTTTGTGACACACGGAATTTTGGATTTTCATTTGTTGCCACTTCAAATCATCAAAATTAAATGAAATAAACATTTGAATGCATCAGTCTGTGTGCAATGAATAAATATAATGTACAAGTTACACCTTTTGAATGCAATTACTGAAATAAATCAAGTTTTTCAAAATATTCTAATTTACTGGCTTTTACCTGTATTTTCACTTGGGGGCCCAAATTTAAAGAAAAAAAAATGTGTCTATTTTTAGGAAGACTACCGTAATACAAAACCTCACAATGTCTGATTGAGTGCTAAAAACGTTATGACAGACCGCCTTCAAAAACGAAATGGAATTTTGAACTTTCTACTGAACGAGACACCCAGAAAGTACATGACAATAATGTGGGATTTACAATATTAACTATGAACGATAAAACACTGAATATTGACAACATATGAAAATTGCACCCCCTCTCGATCGACATATTTTACAATCAGGCAAAACACAACAAAAATGTAAAAAAAAAACAGCAAAATATCAATGCAAAGGGTAATAAACACCAACAATAAGATATATTATCACTTTTGTGCAGAAATTGGTTGTAAAAATGTGCTTCCGCGTGTGTTTCTGACGCGCGCGTTTCGGGCTGGCTGCTCTGAAAGCAAACCCCGCCCACTCTGCTTTGTTCCTGGTCTGAGTTGCTGTGATGTAGATTACCGTAATAACTCAAAAGCACAGATTTCAACCATTGAAATTAGATAATATCGGCTTGCCAATATTGTCGGCCAATAAATGCTTTAGTATGTAATATTGGAAATTATCGGTATCGTTTTTTTTTATTATTGGTATCGTTTTTTTTTTTTAATTATTATTAAAACAACATAAAAAACACAATATACACTTACAGTTAGTACACCAACCCCAAAAAACCTCCCCCCCAAAGGGGTTGCTTCTTTCTGTTATTAATATTCTGGTTCCTACATTATATATCAATATATATCAATACAGTCTGCCAGTGACGTGCGGTGAGGTTCATGACTGGTGAGGCACTGACTTCATCACAATCAGATTTACAAACATATGAAATCAAATCAAATCAAATCAAATCAACTTTATTTATAGAGCACATTTAAAATTTACCACAGGGGTAGCCAAAGTGCTGTACAATGAGCAGGTTAAAAGATAAAACGAGTACCGAGCAAACACAACACAACACAAACAGAACACGATAAAAAATAAATAATTAAAATAGAATTAATAAAAACATAAAAACATAAAAACAGGATCACAGCAGGTGTATTATGGGGCGCCATTGCAGGATGGATATCACTCAGTGTTAAAAGCCATGGAATAAAAGTATGTTTTTAAGAGAGATTTAAAAACAGGAAGAGAGGAGGCTTGTCTAACACTCAGGGGTAGGTCGTTCCAGAGCTTGGGAGCAGCAACGGCGAAAGCTCTGTCACCTCTAAGCTTCAGCCTTGTGTCAGGGACCGTCAACAGCAGCTGATCGGCTGATCTTAAGGATCGGGTGGGGCAGTAAGGCTGAAGGAGGTCGGAGAGATAGGTTGGCGCGAGGTTGTTTAGACATTTAAAAACAAATAAAAGGAGTTTAAAATGTATTCGGTAACGCACAGGGAGCCAGTGAAGGGACGCTAAAATCAGGGTGATGTGCTCACGTCTGCGGGTCTGTGTTAGCAGACGAGCAGCAGAGTTCTGCACGAGCTGCAGGCGGGCGAGGGAGGCCTGGCTAATGCCAACATACAGGGCATTACAATAATCAAGACGAGTCGAGATAAAAGCGTGGATTAATTTCTCAAGATCATGTCTTGATAGAAGCGGTTTCACTTTCGCTATTTGGCGTAATTGATAAAAGCTTTTTTGAACGACGCTGCTGATTTGTTTTTCGAATTTAAAATCTGAGTCAAACTTTACCCCCAGGTTTGTGACAGAGTCGCTGAGATACGGGGTCAGAGTGCCGAGGTCAACGTTGGGGGAGGGAGAGCGACTTGGACCGAACAACATAACTTCTGTTTTATCTTCATTTAGGCTCAGGAAGTTAGCTGAAAGCCAGACTTTGATGTCGTGCAGGCAGTCAATAAGACGTTGAACCGTGTTATTTTGTGCCATGGGAAAATAAATCTGGCAATCATCGGCATAAAAATGAAATGCAATACTGTACTTCCTAAAAATAGAACCAAGGGGGAGAAGGTAAAGCGCAACTAAAATTGGGGCAAGGATTGAGCCTTGGGGGACCCCATGTGGTAAAGGAGCTGTGGACGACATAAAACTGTCTACTTTTACACAAAAACTCCTGTCGGTTAGGTACGACCGGAACCAGTTGAGGGCGACGCCCTTAATGCCCACACAGTTCTCAAGACGAGTGATTAAGGTGGTAAAGAGTATCTTATTCACCATTTGATTGGCAGCAGTTAACGGGTTATGTTTAAAAGCTCATACCAGCATTCTTCCCTGCTTGGCACTCAGCATCAAGGCTTGGAATTGGGGGTTAAAGCACCAAAAATCATTCCCGGGCGCGGCGCCGCTGCTGCTGCCCACTGCTCCCCTCACCTCCCAGGGGGTGATCAAGGGGATGGGTCAAATGCAGAGGACACATTTCATTACACCTAGTGTGTGTGTGACAATCATTGGTACCTTAACTTAACTTTAACTTTACACATACAAACTGTAGCACACAAAAAAGCACATTTAATTAAAAAAAAACGTTATTATGGTCTTACCTTTACTTATAAATGAACTACTCCTTTTCGGACATGCTAATGAAACAACTGGAAATATGTGATGCATTACATTGTATTGTACGCATGTTCGAAATAAACTGGAACTGAACTGAAGTCCATGCGCCGCTGTTGTGCTGGATTAATGGCACCCCCGCCGTAGAATGCACCCCCTGGCGAGAGTGTTATATCAACTCAAGCCCTCACTTCAACTTTCCACGTGCAAGATTGAATCTATTTAAAAAAGTGTAACCGAGGGTTTATAAATGTCGCCTATACTGTATGAAACTACAAAATAACAAACACGGAGGCTCCAGTTTACACGAGGACCACTTTAATTACCTTCTTTCAAAAACCTCCGCTCCACTCCGTGTCATCACTTCCGCTCTTAGCGCCTTCAAAATAAGAGCTCAAGGCATAGACTGTATAACAGTGCATAACAGGAACTTAACATCACAAAGAGGAAAGCCCATAAAAAGAGGTTACAAAAGTTATCTAATAAGAAGCCAAAAAGTGCAAAAACAATAATGTTCGTGTTGGAGGAGTTGTGAATTAGGTACACCTGCAGTCTGCAGATGTACCTAATGTTGTGGCCCTGCAGTCATTCACAACTCCTCCAACACGAACATTATTGTTTTTGCACTTTTTGGCTTCTTATGAAATAACTTTTTTAAATAGATTCAATCTTGCACGTGGAAAGTTTAAGTGTGGGCTTTAGTTGATATAACACTCCCGTCAGGGGTTGCATTCTACGCCGGGGGTGCAGGAGGCGGGATTACTGCGAGCCTCAGCCAGTGCGTCTTTTGCAGCCGTTTTATGATCGCTCAGCACAAGAAATACGTTACACACATACAGTTGTTGACAAAATACACTGTACATTATATACCTCAGCTAACTAAACTATGGAAATGTATAATATAGTTCATATAGCAATACGGTCTCACTGCACAGCAGGCCAGCAGTTAGCCGAGTCCGCAATCCATGGTGAGGCACAACTGAGTGACGTGCCTCAACTGGCTGCTGATCACCGCACCGTCTCTTCTCAGTATTTGAACGGCAAATGTGAAAATTCAGCGATTTTGAATAAAGATAATCTAAAACTGGTGAAGTTAAATGGAAAATAACTTTATAGTATAATCACTATATGTGGGCGGCATGGCGTAGTGGGTAGAGCAACCGTGCCAGAAACCTGAGGGTTGCAGGTTCGCTCCCCGCCTCTTACCATCCAAAAATCGCTGCCGTTGTGTCCTTGGGCGGGACACTTCACCCTTTGCCCCCGGTGCCACTCACACCGGTGAATTGAATGATGAATGATAGGTGGTGGTCGGAGGGGCCGTTGGCGCAAATTGCAGCCACGCTTCCGTCAGTCTACCCCAGGGCAGCTGTGGCTATGAAAGTAGCTTACCACCACCAGGTTTGAACGATTGATGGGTTCTACATGTAAAGCGACTTTGGGTACTTAGAAAAGTGCTATATAAATCCCAGTTATTATATAACAATTTAATAAAAATAAAAAAATGTTTACATTTTTTTCTTTCCATGATGGCAGGTGAGGCGGGGCCTCACCTGCCTCTAGTGACTGCACGTCACTGCAGTCTGCAAGGGATACAGTCCGTAAGCACACATGATTGTGCGTGCTGCTGGTCCACTAATAGTACTAACCTTTAACAGTTAATTTTACTCATTTTCATTAATTACTAGTTTCTATGTAACTGTTTTTATATTGTTTTACTTTCTTTTTTATTCAAGAATATGTTTTTAATGTATTTATCTTATTATTTATTTTTTTTAAAGACCTTATCTTCACCATACCTGGTTGTCCAAATTAGGCATAATAATGTGTTAATACTGTATATATTGATATCGGTTGATATCTGTATCAGTATCGGTAATTAAGGGTTTGGTCAATATCGGAATATCGGATATCGGCAAAAAGCCATTATCGGACATCCCTAATTGAAATACTTTCTATAGTTCAAGACTTACGGTCGTTTAAAAGCAGCACTGCACATCATAATGGCGGCGACAGTTTTGATGTTAAAAGTCTAAAAAAAATTATGTAGAACGTCAGGCGAACCGGATTGAAAATCTTAACGGGCCGCATGTGGCCCGTGGACCGTATTTTGCCCAGGGTCTGCCTCAGGTTTAATTGTGATGAGTGTGCAAAATTTGGTGTGTGACTGTTGTCACATGCACAAACATTTGTAGTTTATTGTGTTAATGTATTAACACTAAACCTTCTAATTTATTAATGTAAAATACACAGTGGAAGTTGAACATAATAAAAGTATATTTTCCGTTTAGATTTTCAGACTTGAAAACCTAAATAAATAAAACTAAGGAAGGAAAATGGCAGAATAATTATATCTAAGTTATCGCAAAACTTTGTGTTTCAATGAGTTCCCGGCGAGAGCACAAAAGCTGTCTTTGAACCTACCAAGCAGAAGGCTTGTAAAACTCCACTGTGTAGGATGGGAAGCAACATGAAGGTGTTGTGTTTCTTTCATGTATTGCAATCAACAGAAAGATATTGTCTTGACCCAAGAACTACAAAAGGGGAGAGGAAGCAGGACCAGACTCCCCTCCAGGCGACCTTTTCTTTGAACTTTTGTATTCAAAGGCGATGGCTGTTTACGACCCCGTCCCTTAGAAACAGCTGTTGCCATGTAATCAGGGAAAGTCCAAATAAAAGAGGAGGCGTACAATCTTTCGCCAGAGCGTGTTGAGACATGTTTCTCCTCATTGAGCTAAATTTCATTCTGTCTCTGTTTAATTCCTTGTTTCTGGTCTTGTTTAATAAATGTCATCAGTGTTTGAACCTGACAGAAAATAATTCAAAAGAAGGAACATCAATCCCCAACAGAAAATCTGGAGCTTCTCTTTCTACATGCTGTTAACTAGCTGCACACGCTGGAAACAAGTAGCGAGGGCAGAATAATGAACTTATTGACAGTGCAGTGTGAAAGCCGATGTGTTTACTTTGTAATGAAGTAAACTAAGTCTCAAAGGAATATAATAGAGACACTTCCTGACGAAACATCCACATTTTGATGTCATACGGAAAGAAGCAGTTACCAGTGGAAGTGGATATGTCACCACAACATCCGGTTTCGCTGAGAAAAGTCTATTTAAGATGACCGAATTTCCGGTGCATCACTTGTCAATAGTGCGCAAATAATAGGCTATATACCAGAGGTGTGGACTCGAGTCACATGACTTGGACTCGAGTCATGAATTTGATGACTTTAGACTCGACTTGACAAAATGTAAAAAGACTTGCAACTCGACTTAGACTTTAACATCAATGACTTGTGACTTCACTTGGACTTGAGCCTTTTGAATTGACATGACTTGACATGACTTGCTACTTTCCCCAAAACCCAAAGATGAAAAAGTTATTCGGGAGCGCTCCGTATTTTTCATTGTGTACTTGTCTATCAGCGTTGCGTGTGTCAGCTGGTGTGGTCTCAGTACAACAGCCAATCAAATTAGATCTACTTTGTTTTCATCACACAGCATTCATCCAATCAAATTGCAGGACAACCAACGAAGAAGACATGTCCAAACCACACGCCAGTGAACAAAAAATGATGCCTAAAATAATTTCGTTTGGGTATAAAAATTACGAGGTGGTCAACACAAAACGGTTTGCAGTATGCAACACATGCGGTTCGAAAATTACTGATGGAGAGGCAACAACTTCCAACTTCGTCCGGCATTTGAAGTTGCACAAAGAACGGTAAGTTTTGAATGTAAGATAACGTTTATTGGCTAAGTAACGTGACTTTTATTTGCTGTGTAGTTAAATCAGTGAGGCTGTAAACTCACTGCTAACGTTATAACGTTATTGCAAACACGGGAATCTGTTGCAGTTCACTACCTTATTCATACTTTTTGTTCAGTGATTTTTTTTAAGCAGGGTTACGTTAGTCAATATATCACACATAACGTTAGACGGCGGTCAGCAGCACCGCGTATTTTAGCCACCTAAAAAAAGACAAAAATAGTAAAATAAAGGTCAGTTAAAATGTATACTATATTATGAATATGTGTACCGTTTTAGCTAGCTTTCTGACATACTGTTGGTTGTTTACCTCAGTGGTCCCCAACCACCGGGCCGTGGCCCGGTACTGGTCCGTGGATCGATTGGTATCGGGCCGCACAAGAAATAATATTTTTTTTTTCTTTTTTTAATTAAATCAACATAAAAAACACAAGATACACTTACAAGTAGTGCACCAACCCAAAACAACTCTCTCCCCCCTTTTGTTCTGGGCATTGAACATGAAGACTCTTCCTTCACTGTTCCGAGTGGCCATGAGAGTCTTGGCAGTGCCTGCCTCCAGTGCTCCAGTGGAGCGAGTTTTCAGCCATGGTGGCATCATACTACGCCCCCATCGTGCACAAATGACTGACAGACTCTTGGCTAATTTGGTCTTTTGCAAATGCAATGCAGCATAGGGCCCTGACATATAAAAAGTACAACTTTTTTGTTATGTTCACGTATATGTCATGTTTTTTCAATGTTAACACTTTTGTACAAATAAGTACATTTGCACTTTATTTTTCAATGTGTTTGTTCTGTAAAGGAATGAGTTAATGTTTAAAATGACTGGTTAATAGTGCTATTATAAAGTGCAATGTCAGCACAATTTTCTTTCCTGCAATTTAAAATGCACTTGTTTTAATAAATAAATACAGCGTTTGAAAAGCCTACACAATCTGTGTTAATATATTAGTCTGTGGTTAAAAGGACTTGAAAGGACTCGAAACTCAAAATGCAGGACTTAGGACTTGACTTGAGACTTTCCAGTGTTGACTTTGGACTTGACTCGGGGCTTGCCTGTCTTGACTCGGGACTTGACTCGGACTTGAGGGCAAAGACTTGAGACTTACTTGTGACTTGCAAAACAATGACTTGGTCCCACCTCTGCTATATACTATATAATACATTAATATATATTTTGATTACGAAGAAATACCGATTGTTGAAGGACCGGAATTGACGCTGTGGTCTGACTACGGTCCGTTTGAAAAAATCCTTAAAAAATAAACAGTCCAGGTGACTTTTCCTCTTTTATCCTCAATTTCTTCATTTTGTCTTCCTCTTCTTACTCCACGCAAAGTTATCAACCGCCAGAAAACAAGATCAGGATTTCCCCCTTAATGTAACCGGCAAAATAAAAGCTGCCACATCTTAAAAAGTATGTTGGTTTTTTTTATGAGAAAACAAATTAGAGGGATATAATGGATTGTAACCTCCAGAAGAAGTCACAAAGTTTGACGCTCTTTTTAACTTTTATTGCCAATCTCATGCTAAAAAGTATTTCTTCTCGTGCACACATGTATGTCTCCTTGCTTACCTACCAGACACAAAACAACACTTCCTCATTCTCCGCCAATCCTTTGTCAGGCACTGTGTGTTCGCCATCATGGGAACAATGAACATATCCTGTTGATATATATAATAATATATATTCTCACCACATGCAAAGTATCAAGCGCCAGACAAGCAAACCTGATTTGATTTAGATTTTTATTAAGGATCCCCATTAGCTGGTTGCCACAACAACCCACTAGTCTTCCTGGGGTCCACAAACTCAATACAATTACAAGTAAAAGCATATAATTATAACTACACAAATACAGAAACAAATAAAAGCATCAATAAGAAAACAAGCAAACAATTTACAGTCACAGAATAATAATTACCGTATTTTCCGGACTATAAGTCGCAGTTTTTTTTCATAGTTTTGGCCGGGGGTGCGACTCAGGAGCGACTTATGTGTGAAATTATTAACACATTACCGTAAAATATAAAATAATATTATTCAGCTCATTCACGTAAGAGACTAGACGTATAAGATTTCATGGGATTTAGCGATCAGGAGTGACAGATTGTTTGGTAAACGTATAGCATGTTCTATATGTTATAGTTATTTGAATGACTCTTACCATAATATGTTACGTTAACATACCAGTTGGTTATTTATGCCTCATATAACGTACACTTATTCAGCCTGTTGTTCACTATTCTTTATTTATTTTAAATTGCCTTTCAAATGTCTATTCTTGGTGTTGGCTTTTATCAAATACATTTCCCCAAAAAATGCGACTTATACTCCAGTGCGACTTACAGTGGGGCAAAAAAGTATTTAGTCAGCCACCAATTGTGCAAGTTCTCCCACTTAAAATGATGACAGAGGTCTGTAATTTTCATCATAGGTACACTTCAACTGTGAGAGACAGAATGTGAACAAAAAATCCAGGAATTCACATTGTAGGATTTTTGAATAATTTATTTGTAAATTATGGTGGAAAATAAGTATTTGGTCAATAACAAAAATTCAACTCAATACTTTGTAATATAACCTTGGTTGGCAATAACAGAGGTCAAACGATTACTATAGGTCTTTACCAGGTTTGCACACACAGTAGCTGGTATTTTGGCCCATTCCTCCATGCAGATCTTCTCGAGAGCAGTGATGTTTTGGGGCTGTCGCCGAGCAACATGGACTTTCAACTCCCTCCACAGATTTTCTATGGAGTTGAGGTCTGGAGACTGGCTAGGCCACTCCAGGACTTTCAAATGCTTCTTACGGAGCCACTCCTTCGTTGCCCGGGCGGTGTGTTTGTGATCATTGTCATGCTGGAAGACCCAGCCACGTTTCATCTTCAAAACTCTCACTGATGGAAGGAGGTTTTGGCTCAAAATCTCATGATACATGGCCCCATTCATTCTTTCCTTAACACGGATCAGTCGGCCTGTCCCCTTAGCAGAAAAACAACCCCAAAGCATGATGTTTCCACCCCCAAGCTTCACAGTAGGTATGGCGTTCTTGGGATGCAACTCAGTATTCTTCTTCCTCCTAACACGACGAGTTGAGTTTATACCAAAAAGTTCTATTTTGGTTTCATCTGACCACATGGCATTCCCCCAATCCTTTGCTGTATCATCCATGTGCTCTCTGGCAAACTTCAGTCTGGTGCAGGTCTACAATTCTTTTCCTGGTGTCCTTCGACAGCTCTTTGGTCTTGGCCATAGTAGAGTTTGGAGTCTGACTGTTTGAGGCTGTGGACAGGTGTCTTTTATACAGATAACGAGTTCAAACAGGTGCCATTAATACAGGTAACAAGTGGAGGACAGAAGAGCTTCTTAAAGAAGAAGTTACAGGTCTGTGAGAGCCAGAGATCTTCCTTGTTTGAAGTGACCAAATACTTATTTTCCACCATAATTTACAAATAAATTCTTTAAAATTCCTACAATGTGAATTCCTGGATTTCCACATTCTGTCTCTCACAGTTGAAGTGTACCTATGATGAAAATTACAGACCTCTGTCATCATTTTAAGTGGGATAACTTGCACAATCGGTTGCTGACTAAATACTTTTTTGCCCCACTGTATATGTTTTTTTCCTTCTTTATTATGCATTTTCGGCTGGTGCGACTTATACGCCGAAAAATACGGTACCATATAAATATAACTACACAATACAAAACCAAACAAAAATCATCAATAAGCAAACTAATTTACAGACTCAGATAAAATATCACTTTCCTTTTAAAAACCTGTTTACTTTCAATGCCGGTGAGAATTTGAGGCAGGTTATTCCAGAGCGATACAGATCTATAAATAAAAGATTTCCGCAAAGCATTCTTCCTGAGACGAGGGAGTACAAAAAGCCCCTCACTGGACGCCCTGATATTATGATTATGTATAGTGCTACTGTAAACTACAAACCCCGTTTCCATATGAGTTGGGAAATTGTGTTAGATGTAAATATAAACGGAATACAATGATTTGCAAATCCTTTTCAACCCATATTCAATTGAATGCACTACAAAGACAAGATATTTGATGTTTAAACTCATAAACTTAATTTTTTTATTGCAAATAATTAACTTAGAATTTCGTGCCAAAGTAGTTGGGAAAGGGCATGTTCACCACTGTGTTACATGGCCTTTCTTTTTAAAAACACTCAGTAAACATTTGGGAACTGAGGAGACACATTTTTTTAAGCTTGTCAGGTGGAATTCTTTCCCATTCTTGCTTGATGTACAGCTTAAGTTGTTCAACAGTCCGGGGGTCTCCGTTGTGGTATTTTAGGCTTCATAATGCGCCACACATTTTCAATGGGAGACAGGTCTGGACTACAGGCAGGCCAGTCTAGTACCCGCACTCTTTTACTACGAAGCCACGTTGATGTAACATGTGGCTTGGCATTGTCTTGCTGAAATAAGCAGGGGCGTCCATGGTAACGTTGCTTGGATGGCAACATATGTTGCTCTAAAACCTGTATGTACCTTTCAGCATTAATGGCGCCTTCACAGATGTGTAAGTTACCCATGTCTTGGGCACTAATACACCCCCATACCATCACAGATGCTGGCTTTTCAACTTTGCGCCTATAACAATCCGAATGTTTTTTTTCCTCTTTAGTCCGGAGGACACGACGTCCACAGTTTCCAAAAACAATTTGAAATGTGGACTCGTCAGACCACAGTACACTTTTCCACTTTGCATCAGTCCATCTTAGATGAGCTCAGGCCCAGCAAAGCCGACGGCGTTTCTGGGTGTTGTTGATAATCAGTTTTCGCCTTGCATAGGAGAGTTTTAACTTGCACTTAGAGATGTAGCGACCAACTGTAGTTACTGACAGTGGGTTTCTGAAGTGTTCCTGAGCCCATGTGGTGATATCCTTTACACACCGATGTCGCTTGTTGATGCAGTACAGCCTGAGGGATCGAAGGTCACGGGCTTAGCTGCTTACGTGCAGTGATTTTTCCAGATTCTCTGAACCCTTTGATGATATTACGGACCGTAGATGGTGAAATCCCTAAATTCCTTGCAATAGCTGGTTGAGAAAGGTTTTTGTTCAACTATTTGCTCACGCATTTGTTGACAAAGTGGTGACCCTCGCCCCATCCTTGTTTGTGAATGACTGAGCATTTCATGGAATCTACTTTTATACCCAATCATGGCACCCACCTGTTCCCAATTTGCCTGTTCACCTGTGGGATGTTCCAAATAAGTGTTTGATGAGCAATCCTAAACTTTATCAGTATTTATTGCCACCTTTCCCTACTTCTTTGTCACGTGTTGCTGGCATCAAATTCTAAAGTTAATGATTATTTGCAACAACAAAAAAATGTTTTTCAGGTTGAACATCAAATATGTTGTCTTTGTAGCATATTCAACTGAATATGGGTTGAAAATGATTTGCAAATCATTGTATTCCGTTTATATTTACATCCAACACAATTTCCTAACTCATATGGAAACGGGGTTTGTATTTGGGCCATGAGAAAAGCAGGAGTTTTACTACCGTTTACTGATTTGAACAATATTAGAGTATTAGCTGACAACCTGTTCTGCACTGTTAGCCAAGGAAAGAGAAGCATGCATTTGGTTTAACATTGCTTCTTAGTGAACAACCCAGAACCAGCCTTGCTGCCCTATTCTGGACAATCTGGAGCTTACTGATCTCACCACTAGCAGCAGAGGCCCAGACTGTAGAACCATAGTCCAGATGACACAAGACTAAACTCTTAAAGGGGAACATCATCACCAGACCTATGTAAGTGTCAATATATACCTTGATGTTGCAGAAAAAAGACCATATATTTTTTTAACCGATTTCCGAACTCTAAATGGGTGAATTTTGGCGAATTAAACGCCTTTCTATTATTCGCTCTCGGCGCGATGACGTCACAACATGACGTCACATCGGGAAGCAATCCGCCATTTTCTCAAACACATTACAAACACCGAGTCAAATCAGCTCTGTTATTTTCCGTTTTTTTCGACTGTTTTCCGTACCTTGGAGACATCATGCCTCGAGGGTGTAACAACACGAACAGGGACGGATTCAAGTTGCACCAGTGGCCCAAAGATGCGAAGGTGGCAAGAAATTGGACGTTTGTTCCGCACACTTTACCGACGAAAGCTATGCTACGACAGAGATGGACCCTAGCTTCCCTGGCCTGCTGACAACTCCAAAACTGAACAGATCAGCTTTCAGGAAAAGAGAGCGGATGAGAGTATGTCTACAGAATATATTAATTGATGAAAACTGGGCTGTCTGCACTCTCAAAGTGCATGTTGTTGCCAAATGTATTTCATATGCTGTAAACCTAGTTCATAGTTGTTAGTTTCCTTTAATGCCAAACAAACACATACCAATCGTTGGTTAGAAGGCGATCGCCGAATTCGTCCTCGCTTTCTCCCGTGTCGCTGGCTGTCGTGTCGTTTTCGTCGGTTTGGCTTGCATACGGTTCAAACCGATATGGCTCAATAGCTTCAGTTTCTTCTTCAATTTCGTTTTCGCTACCTGCCTCCACACTACAACCATCCGTTTCAATACATGCGTAATCTGTTGAATCGCTTAAGCCGTTGAAATCCGAGTCTGAATCCGAGCTAATGTCGCTATAAACTTGCTGTTCTAGCCGTCATGTTTGTTTGTATTGGCATCACTGTGTGACGTCACAGGAAAATGGACAGGTGTATATAACGATGGTTAAAATCAGGCACTTTGAAGCTTTTTTTAGGGATATTGCGTGATGGGTAAAATTTTGAAAAAAACTTCGAAAAATAAAATAAGCCACTGGGAACTGATTTTTAATGGTTTTACCCCTTCTGAAATTGTGATAATGTTCCCCTTTAAAGGGAAACATTATCACCAGACCTATGTAAGCGTCAATATATACTTTGATGTTGCAGAAAAAAATACCTTTTTTTTTTTAACCGATTTCCGAACTCTAAATGGGTGAATTTTGGCGAATTAAACGCCTTTCTGTTATTCGCTCTCGGAGCGATGACGTCACGCATCGGGAAGAAATCCGCCATTTTCTCAAACACAGTCAAATCAGCTCTGTTATTTTCCGTTTTTTCGACTGTTTTCCGTACCTTGGAGACATCATGCCTCGAGGGTGTAACAACACGAACAGGGACGGATTCGAGTTGCACCAGTGGCCCAAAGATGCAAAAGTGGCAAGAAATTGGACGTTTGTTCCGCACACTTTACCGACGAAAGCTATGCTACGACAGAGATGGACCCTAGCTTCCCTGGCCTGCTGACAACTCCAAAACTGGACAGATCAGCTTTCAGGAAAAGAGAGCGGATGAGAGTATGTCTACAGAATATATTAATTGATGAAAACTGGGCTGTCTGCACTCTCAAAGTGCATGTTGTTGCCAAATGTATTTCATATGCTGTAAACCTAGTTCATAGTTGTTAGGTTCCTTTAATGCCAAACAAACACATACCAATCGTTGGTTAGAAGGCGATCGCCGAATTCGTCCTCGCTTTCTCCCGTGTCGCTGGCTGTCGTGTCGTTTTCGTCGGTTTGGCTTGCATACGGTTCAAACCGATATGGCTCGATAGCTTCAGTTTCTTCTTCAATTTCGTTTTCGCTACCTGCCTCCACACTACAACCATCCGTTTCAATACATGCGTAATCTGTTGAATCGCTTAAGCCGCTGAAATCCGAGTCTGAATCCGAGCTAATGTCGCTATACCTTGCTGTTCTAGCCGTCATGTTTGTTTGTATTGGCATCACTGTGTGACGTCACAGGAAAATGGACAGGTGTATATAACGATGGTTAAAATCAGGCACTTTGAAGCTTTTTTTAGAGATATTGCGTGATGGGTAAAATTTTGAAAAAAACTTCAAAAAATAAAATAAGCCACTGGGAACTGATTTTTAATGGTTTTACCCCTTCTGAAATTGTGATAATGTTCCCCTTTAAAGGGAAACATTATCACCAGACCTATGTAAGCGTCAATATATACTTTGATGTTGCAGAAAAAAATACCTTTTTTTTTTAACCGATTTCCGAACTCTAAATGGGTGAATTTTGGCGAATTAAACGCCTTTCTGTTATTCGCTCTCGGAGCGATGACGTCACGCATCGGGAAGAAATCCGCCATTTTCTCAAACACCGAGTCAAATCAGCTCTGTTATTTTCCGTTTTTTCGACTGTTTTCCGTACCTTGGAGACATCATGCCTCGTCGGTGTGTTGTCGGAGGGTGTAACAACACGAACAGGGACGGATTCGAGTTGCACCAGTGGCCCAAAGATGCAAAAGTGGCAAGAAATTGGACGTTTGTTCCGCACACTTTACCGACGAAAGCTATGCTACGACAGAGATGGACCCTAGCTTCCCTGGCCTGCTGACATCAACTCCAAAACTGGACAGATCAGCTTTCAGGAAAAGAGAGCGGATGAGGGTATGTCTACAGAATATATTAATTGATGAAAACTGGGCTGTCTGCACTCTCAAAGTGCATGTTGTTGCCAAATGTATTTCATATGCTGTAAACCTAGTTCATAGTTGTTAGTTTCCTTTAATGCCAAACAAACACATACCAATCGTTGGTTAGAAGGCGATCGCCGAATTCGTCCTCGCTTTCTCCCGTGTCGCTGGCTGTCGTGTCGTTTTCGTCGGTTTCGCTTGCATACGGTTCAAACCGATATGGCTCAATAGCTTCAGTTTCTTCTTCAATTTCGTTTTCGCTACCTGCCTCCACACTACAACCATCCGTTTCAATACATGCGTTGTCAGGACTTGATCTTTATTGTTTGCTTTTCCGGGATGCAGCGGAAAGTTGGCACGGGCGAGACGGGAACCAAGGTACATGATTTATTTATTAACTATAAATACAAAAAAAAATCAAACAAAAAGCGCGCACAGTGGCGGAGAATAAACTATGAACAATTAAACAAAAACATTAACTGTGGCTTGAAAAACAAAAACTTACTTGGCATGGAACCGGCATGAAAAAGGAGCAGCAAGGATCATAAGGGTGTGCAGAAGCATATATGGGGTGTGAGGTCGTCAGAAAGACAAACTGAAAAACACTGAACTTAAATACTATGGACATGATGAGTGAAAGCAGGTGCGTGACTCAAAACGTGAAACAGGTGCGTGACGTGACAGGCAAAAACCAATGGTTGCTATGGTGACCAGACAAGGGAGTGAAAAAGACAGAAACTAAACAAAACATGACTTAAAACAAAACATGATAATACAGACATGACATGCGTAACCTGTTGAATCGCTTAAGCCGTTGAAATCCGAGTCTGAATCCGAGCTAATGTCGCTATAGCTTGCTGTTCTATCCGCCATGTTTGTTTGTGTTGGCATCACTATGTGACGTCACAGGAAAATGGACGGGTGTGTATATAACGATGGTTAAAATCAGGCACTTTGAAGCTTTTTTTAGGGATATTGCGTGATGGGTAAAATTTTTTTAAAAACTTCGAAAAATAAAATAAGCCACTGGGAACTGATTTTTAATGGTTTTAACCCTTCTGAAATTGTGATAATGTTCCCCTTTAACAATCTGAAAAAGAAGAGGTGGATCAACAAAAGCAGCACATTTCCTGGAAATACCAACAGCCCTTCCCATCTTTGTAACTATATCACTGACATGATTTGACCAGGATAGAGTGCAGTCCAGGAGCTTGGCACTTCTGACCTGTTGAACTGTTGAAATACCTAGCCTCAGATCCAACTTTGGTAGTGGATACTGCTACCTGATTGGCTGTTAGCGTGTCACGCCCACTAATCAGTGATCAGTTCCTGTGTTACTCGGTTACCAGAGAGCGAGGGCCTTTGTTCGTGCAACCAACCTTGTTTCCAACGAAATATAAAAATGTTTTTTCAACGTTTTATCGATTGTATTTTTTACTGATATCAGTTATTGCGTTTTATTGCCCCGCCCTATTTTCAAAATCATTAAATCGATCTTTTAAATTAAATTGACTAAATAATTAATCTGCATTATGCTTGATTAAAAAAAATATTCGACAGTTAATTTTATCTTGCAGTTAAACATTTCCTGGGGGGACGCCATGGCAAGGGATTTGTCGGAATATAAACACTTTATTCTAAACGAAGAACAACAACGAACGCCTCAGCAAAGCAGAAGACGAAAAGCTCAGGAGTTCCTCCGATGCTTCTCTAGAAAACAGAATTGGACAATTTATTAGAGGCTGTATTATTGTGGTCATGTCGGGTCTTTTAATATCTTTTTTTTTTTTTTTTTTTCATTACCTGCACATGACTCCAGTGAGGATAGCATCAGGAAATTTTCACACAGCGAAGCTCATATCTCGCCGTGACCCTTGACACACAACAGCCTCACTTTATTGCTTCTGTGTGTGTGTGTGTGTGTGTGTGCTCTCTAGATACTTGGCAGTAACACCTCGCCGTGCAGCTCCAAAGCAAACACTGAGCGGACACATCATTAGGCACACCTGCAACCATCTTTAGCAGGCCTATTCAACCAAGTTGTTTCGGGGGCCACATTTCCAGAAATCTTCTCCCTTTACTGTTTGTCTTATTTTGTATAATCCCGAAGAACCAGCATCTTCTCCAGTAGACCCCTGATTTTGGTCTATTTGTTTGTCGACCGTAGCGCCATACTTGCCAACCTTGAGACCTCCGATTTCGGGAGGTGGGGGGGTGGGGGGCGTGGTCTGGAGTGAGGCGGGGGTGTGGTTGGGGGTGTGGTTAAGAGGGGAGGAGTATATTTACAGCTAGAATTCACCAAGTCAAGTATTTCATATATATATACACAGGTAAAAGCCAGTAAATTAGAATATTTTGAAAAACTTGATTTATTTCAGTAATTGCATTCAAAAGGTGTAACTTGTACATTATATTTATTCATTGCACACAGACTGATGCATTCAAATGTTTATTTCATTTAATTTTGATGATTTGAAGTGGCAACAAATGAAAATCCAAAATTCCGTGTGTCACAAAATTAGAATATTACTTAAGGCTAATACAAAAAAGGGATTTTTAGAAATGTTGGCCAACTGAAAAGTATGAAAATGAAAAATATGAGCATGTACAATACTCAATACTTGGTTGGAGCTCCTTTTGCCTCAATTACTGCGTTAATGCGGCGTGGCATGGAGTCGATGAGTTTCTGGCACTGCTCAGGTGTTATGAGAGCCCAGGTTGCTCTGATAGTGGCCTTCAACTCTTCTGCGTTTTTGGGTCTGGCATTCTGCATCTTCCTTTTCACAATACCCCACAGATTTTCTATGGGGCTAAGGTCAGGGGAGTTGGCGGGCCAATTTAGAACAGAAATACCATGGTCCGTAAACCAGGCACGGGTAGATTTTGCGCTGTGTGCAGGCGCCAAGTCCTGTTGGAACTTGAAATCTCCATCTCCATAGAGCAGGTCAGCAGCAGGAAGCATGAAGTGCTCTAAAACTTGCTGGTAGACGGCTGCGTTGACCCTGGATCTCAGGAAACAGAGTGGACCGACACCAGCAGATGACATGGCACCCCAAACCATCACTGATGGTGGAAACTTTACACTAGACTTCAGGCAACGTGGATCCTGTGCCTCTCCTGTCTTCCTCCAGACTCTGGGACCTCGATTTCCAAAGGAAATGCAAAATTTGCATGGTTGGGTGATGGTTTGGGGTGCCATGTCATCTGCTGGTGTCGGTCCACTCTGTTTCCTGAGATCCAGGGTCAACGCAGCCGTCTACCAGCAAGTTTTAGAGCACTTCATGCTTCCTGCTGCTGACCTGCTCTATGGAGATGGAGATTTCAAGTTCCAACAGGACTTGGCGCCTGCACACAGCGCAAAATCTACCCGTGCCTGGTTTACGGACCATGGTATTTCTGTTCTAAATTGGCCCGCCAACTCCCCTGACCTTAGCCCCATAGAAAATCTGTGGGGTATTGTGAAAAGGAAGATGCAGAATGCCAGACCCAAAAACGCAGAAGAGTTGAAGGCCACTATCAGAGCAACCTGGGCTCTCATAACACCTGAGCAGTGCCAGAAACTCATCGACTCCATGCCACGCCGCATTAACGCAGTAATTGAGGCAAAAGGAGCTCCAACCAAGTATTGAGTATTGTACATGCTCATATTTTTCATTTTCATACTTTTCAGTTGGCCAACATTTCTAAAAATCCCTTTTTTGTATTAGCCTTAAGTAATATTCTAATTTTGTGACACACGGAATTTTGGATTTTCATTTGTTGCCACTTCAAATCATCAAAATTAAATGAAATAAACATTTGAATGCATCAGTCTGTGTGCAATGAATAAATATAATGTACAAGTTACACCTTTTGAATGCAATTACTGAAATAAATCAACTTTTTCAAAATATTCTAATTTACTGGCTTTTACCTGTATACCTTGATGTTGCAGAAAAAAGACCATATATTTTTTTAACCGATTTCCGAACTCTAAATGGGTGAATTTTGGCGAATTAAACGCCTTTCTATTATTCGCTCTCGGAGCGATGTGACGTCACATGGGGAAGCAATCCGCCATTTTCTCACTTTCGTCGGTGTGTTGTCGGAGGGTGTAACAACACGAACAGGGACGGATTCAAGTTGCACCAGTGGCCCAAAGATGCGAAAGTGGCAAGAAATTGGACGAAATGTGTTCAAAATACGAGGCTGTGGGGAAAGCCGACGAAATGGTCAGTCGTTTGTTCCGCACACTTTACCTACGAAAGCTATGCTACGACAGAGATGGCAAGAATGTGTGGATATCCTGCGACACTCAAAGCAGATCAGCTTTCAGGAAAAGAGAGCGGATGAGGGTATGTCTACAGAATATATTAATTGATGAAAACTTTATTCATTACTCGCGGTTTTACGTAAATTATTATACATAAACTGTGTTTACCAATAATTTAGCTTAAAGACATTTATTTTTTTCAATCATTCGAGTACATTCGGGTAATCTTGTGTAATGCAGTATTTTGTGTCTATTTAGGTATGGTTAACCTGAGTGCTGAAATCGTGGAAAAATATATGTTCTTAGCTCGCCTGAAATGGGCTGTCTGCACTCTCAAAGTGCATGTTGTTGCCAAATGTATTTCATATGCTGTAAACCTAGTTCATAGTTGTTAGTTTCCTTTAATGCCAAACAAACACATACCAATCGTTGGTTAGAAGGCGATCGCCGAATTCCTCCTCGCTTTCTCCCGTGTCGCTGGCTGTCGTGTCGTTTGTTGGTTTCGCTTGCATACGGTTCAAACCGATATGGCTCAATAGCTTCAGTTTCTCCTTCAATTTGGTTTTCGCTACCTGCCTCCACACTACAACCATCCGTTTCAATACATTCGTAATCTGTTGAATCGCTTAAGCCGCTGAAATCCGAGCCTGAATCCGAGCTAATGTCGCTATACCTTGCTGTTCTATCTGCCATGTTTGTTTGTGTTGGCTTCACTATGTGACGTCACAGGAAAATGGACGGGTGGTTAAAATCAGGCACTTTGAAGCTTTTTTTAGGGATATTGCGTGATGGGTAAAATTTTGAAAAAAACTTCGGAAAATAAAATAAGCCACTGGGAACTGATTTTTAATGGTTTTAACCCTTCTGAAATTGTGATAATGTTCCCCTTTAAGGAATATAACATAACTGTCATGTCTGTGATCATGTTTTGTTTGGTTATGTTTTGCTTGGTTTTTGGACACTTTTTAGTTCTTGTCTTCACTCCCTTGCTTTGTCACCATAGTAACCATTAGTTTCACCTGGTTCACATCCTCATGTCACGCACCTGTCTCACGTTTTTCACATTTTGAGTCACGCACCTGTTTTCACTAATCATGTAACCAGTATTTAAGCTTGTTGTTGCCAGGCAGTCGGCCTGGTGACATTATCCTATCTTACCCCTGATATTCTGGATTTGCTCTGTGCTGACTTATTTCATGCTTGTATTCCATGCAATAGTCTTCATGCTTTTCACGTCACAGTAAGTGTAGTTTTTCTTGTCCATAGTTTCTGTCTAAGTGTTTTTTGTTTCTTAGCCAAGTTTATCGCCGCCTTTGTGCGCGCCTTTTGTTTGCACCTTTTTTTTGTAGTTTAGAGTTAAAAATAAATATGTACTTACACGCCTTGCCCGCGCCAACTTTCCTTTCCATTCCGGGAAAACAAAACCCCCCAAGAGCCACGTTTTAACAATAACTTGGCTTCTGAGAGCTTCAAAATGTTATGAATAAAATGCTAAAGTTGTTGATAAACAAGCAATTATTTTAATAATGAAATATGGTCATTTTAAATGAATTATTATGATCATTTAAAATTTATTAATTCAAATATGTTTATTTTAATGTATAATTCAATGGCTGGATGTGATAAGGAGTCAGAAAAAATATAAATAAAAATACAATCAATTTTTATGTTTTTAGCAAAATATTGTAAAAATGTATTTAGTTGTTTTTTTTATTATTAATAAATATATCTATTTTTAGGTAAGATAAACATAATAATACAATGTATCTCTAGTCTGGATGGTTTAGTTCTTGTCACCCTGTTGTCCTCCCGTCTCTTCCCCAAGGATGGCTCCATGAGCTGGGCAAACGCCTGGAGATACCCTACGTCAACAACACGGTCGGCAGCCCGTCGGTGCGCAGCTCGTACTTCGCCGCCCTCTACTTCACCCTCAGCAGCCTGACCAGCGTCGGCTTTGGCAACGTATGCGCCAACACGGACGCCGAGAAGATCTTCTCCATCTGCACCATGCTCATCGGCCGTATGCCGGACGCCTCGTATGGAATAACGTGATTGGGCAGGCACGCTGTTTATATCGTGGGAAAGCGGACGTGAAAAAAGGCTGTCCTCACTCAGGTCCGCATGGAGCTGGAGGGGGCGTGGCCTCCAGCTCCGGCTGAAAATCGGGAGATTTTCGGGAGAATATTTGTCCCGGGAGGTTTTCGGGAGAGGCGCTGAATTTCGGGAGTCTCCCGGAAAATTCGGGAGGGTTGGCAAGTATGCGTAGCGCTCGGTTGTTTTTAGTAGCCTTACGCAAAAAAAAAAGCAATCAAAAAAAAGCATCTTTAGTGTTTAAAAATGAGAGTCTCTCGCAAGTTTTTTTAACCGTACTTGCGGGCACTTGAACTTGAAAAAGAGAGGACCTAAGATCAACATTCCCTCCGTCGAGACGCTTTAAAGAGGACATGAATTCCATCGATTACTTTATTGAGCAAAACTCTTTTGTCGGCCATGACCAAAACTTCCGTAAAAAAAAAAGTTTCTATCGAGCAAAACTGGTCATTTTCTGCCGTACAAACCAAACCAAAACCAACTTTGTCATCTGTCATATCAACAGCAGCTCCAGCACAACTCCAACACCACCATAATGTGTAATTCCAGGTCGCTACACTATGATTTACCAATCAAATGTGTGCCTATTCTACTGTCATTTATTAAGAATCTTAATTTATAAATATTAATGATCAAATGATGTTATTATATTAAAAAAAATACTAATAAAAATATATTTTACAAACAGAAAGTTACAGGAATGTACACATGATCCCATGCTTACATCTCATTGTGCAACATGTGAATGTTTTAATATTTTTTGTTATTGTCAATGTAAGTGGCCCAAAACACTTATATTAGAAAATAATCTCATGGAAATGACTGCAGTCATTTGATTATAATAATAATACATTTAACTTGTTATTTAGTCAGGTTTGGGACAGGTGTGCTGCTGATGTGACCACAGTGTGCACGCCTGACGTCGCTCACGTGTGCTCCACTGAATGCTCAAGGAGTTTTTGCGCTTTCCTAAGATGGAACTTTGAGGAACACCGCTATAGTATACCTACAGAAGTACAAACCCCAAAACCAGTGTGTAAATGGTAAATAAAAACAAAATACAATGATTTGCAAATCCTTTTCAACCTATATTCAATTGAATAGACTGCAAAGACAAGATACTTAACGTTTGAACTGGAAAACCTTGTCATTTTTTTGCTAATTTTAGCTCATTTGGAATTTAAAGCCTGCAACATGTTTCAAAAAAGCTGGCACATGTGGCAAAAAAGACTGAGAAAGTTGAGGAATGCTCATCAAACACTTATTTGGAACATCCCACAGGTGAACAGGATACTTAAGAACAGGTGGGTGCCATGATTGGGTATAAAAGCAGCTTCCATGAAATGCTCAGTCATTCACAAACAACGATGGGGCGAGAGTCACCACTGTGTGAACAAATGTGTGAGCAAATTGTTGAACAGTTTAAGAACAACATTTCTCAACGAGCTATTGCAAGGAATTTAGGGATTTCACCATCTACGGTCTGTAATATCAAAAGGTTCAGAGAATCTGGAGAAATCACTGCACGTTAAGGGGCAGTGATTTCCTCAGGCGGTAGTGCATCAAAAAACAACATCAGTGTGTAAAGGATATCACCACATGGGCTCAGAAACACTTCAGAAAACCCCTGTCAGTAACTACCAGAGGTGGGACCAAGTCATTGCTTTGCAAGTCACAAGTAAGTCTCAAGTCTTTACCCTCAAGTCTCGAGTCAAGTCCCGAGTCAAGACAGGGCAAGTCCGAGTCAAGTCCAAAGTCAAGACTGGAAAGTCTCAAGTCAAGTCCCAAGTCCTGCATTTTGAGTTTCGAGTCCTTTCAAGTCATTTAACCACAGACTAATATATTTACACAGATTGTGTATGCTTTTAAAACACTGTATTTATTTATTAAAACAAGTGCATTTGAAATTGCAGGGAAAAAGATAGTGCTGACATTGCACTTCAAAATAGCACTATTAACCAGTCATTTTAAACATGTAACTCATTCCTTTACAGAATAAACACATTTGAAAAAAACAAGTGCAACTGTACTTATTTGCACAAAAGTGTTAACATTGTATTTCCATGGCATATTGCATTGTAACTAGTTCCACAGCAGTTTCTATCCTGTTCTTACCTTATCTCATTGATCTCATCTCATACTGTATGTGTGTTGATGTGTGCGTACACATGAAAAACATAACAAATATATGAACATAACAATGAACAGAGTTGTACTTTTTAGATGTCAGGACCCTATGCAATATGTACACATATTCTTAATATAGTATACATTTTAACTGACCTTTATTTGACTATGTTTGTCTTTTTGTAGGTGGCTAAAATACGCGGTGCTGCTGACTGCCGTCTAACGTTACGTTACTGTGTGTGATACATTGACTAACATAATGTTACTGTGTGTGATACATTGACTAACGTAATGTTACTGTGTGTGATACATTGACTAACGTTACGTTACTGTGTGTGATACATTGACTAACGTAATGTTACTGTGTGTGATACATTGACTAACGTTACGTTACTGTGTGTGATACATTGACTAACGTAATGTTACTGTGTGTGATACATTGACTAACGTAATGTTACTGTGTGTGATACATTGACTAACGTAATGTTACTGTGTGTGATACATTGACTAACGTAATGTTACTGTGTGTGATACATTGACTAACGTTACGTTACTGTGTGTGATACATTGACTAACGTAACGTTATGTATAGGTAGCTCATGAAACCCTGTTTAAAAAAAAATCACTTGACAAAAAGTATGAATAAGGTAGCAAACTGCAGTGGACGCAACAGATTGCCGTGTTTGCAATGACGTTATAACCATAGACATCTTATAAGTAGACGCAGCATTGGTTGCTGTGACGTGAGCAATTTGCCCGCCATCTTGAAGTGCTGATGAGGAGCCGGCGAGCAGCCTAAACTGACAGTTGAAAGGTAGAAAACAAAGATGGTGTTCAGCGTTTTCCTGCTCAAATGAGCGGACTGTTGAAAATAGGAATCGGGGGATTATTTTTCACAAGTAAGATTTAACATTAACGTACTATTGGTTGTATTTTATGAAAATAATATTACCACAGAGTTGAGAAGGATCAAAGATCTTCAATATTTGTATGTGAAAATCACAAAGAAATCTTCTGTGGGAGGATGACGCCCCTACAGGGGTTTGCTTTACAAACTTTCAGCCCCACCTAAAACAAAATTCACCAGCCGCCACTGATTATGATGCATTCTCATTTTAGGCAAAGTATAAGACAATACTTTCTTAACAGTATAATTGTAACCAGGAATCAGTCTTCAAGTAACAATATTCAAATACTAACATTGTTGGGTTGAACAGAATTTGGTTTTATTCTGAATCCAGTGAAACAGATTGGTGGTTTTAGCTGATATGAAGACTTTCAGGTGTTTATATATGTTTAAGTATTTGGCAGACGCTTTTATCCAAAGCGACTTACATAAAATAATACATATAAAACAATCACTGCAAACATGATCATTTAAGGGAAGAATGTAATAGAAAATATCAATACAAAGTGTCAAGACATAAACTCTCTGCTGCTGAAGCAACAGAGATACAGTCTATAGGTCCCTAAGATATATAGATATCTAATGTATTCATACATTGTTTATGTAGGATACACGCATATGTATATATAACCTAATCATATTGTTTCTTCAACTTAAAAATAGTTTACCGGTTTTTTTCCCCTTCTCTGGGATTATATTCCCAGTTTTGATCTCGGACGTCTGGTCACTTATAGCGTATAAGAATATTATATTACTGTTAAGCAAACTATGAATAATAAAACACGCCAAAACCTGTGTCTGTTACACACGTATGACAAAAAAGGGGGTGAAAATCAGTCGTATTCAGTGAGGTAAAATGAATTAAATGCACTGACAGTTCATTGCTCCTGCCAAATGAATTGCACTGAGTGGAGCGGATCACCACTCCAAGATGGCGGCCACGCGCCTCGTCTGCGCCAGTAGGCAGTAGCGCTCGATGCTGCGTCTACTTATATATGGTTATAACGTTAGCAGTGAGTTTGCAGCCTCACTGATTTAACTACACAGCAAATAAAAGTCACGTTACTTAGCCAATAAACGTTATCTTACATTCAAAACTTACCCTTCTTTGTGCAACTTCAAATGTTGAACGTTGTTGGAAGTTGTTGCGTCTCCGTCTGTAATATTCGAACTGCGTGATTTGCATACGGCAATTCGTTTTTTGTTGACCAAGTCGTAGTTTTTATACCCGAACGAAACCAACTTTAACATAATTGTTTATCACTGGCACGTTGTTGGACAACTCTTGGTCATTGGTTGTCCTGCAATTTGATTGGATGAATGCTGTGTGATGAAAACAACGTAGTTCTAATTTGATTGGCTGTTGTACTGACAGCACACCAGCTGACAGGAATAACACGCTGATAGACAGACGAAGAAAATGAAAAATACGGAGCGCTCCCAAATATCCTTTTTAAGCTTTGGATTTTGGGGAAAGTGGCAAGTCATGTCAAGTCATGTCAAGTCAAAAGGCTCAAGTCCAAGTGAAGTCACAAGTCATTGATGTTAAAGTCTAAGTCGAGTTGCAAGTCTCTTTACATTTTGTCAAGTCGAGTCTAAAGTCATCAAATTCATGACTCGAGTCTGACTCGAGTCCAAGTCATGTGACTCGAGTCCACACCTCTGGTAACTACAGTACGTCACTACATCTGTAAGTGCAAGTTAAAACTCTACTATGCAAAGCCAAAGCCATTTATCAACAACATCCAAAAACGTTGCCGGCTTCGCTGGGCCCGAGCTCATCTAAGATGGACTGATGCAAAGTGGAAAAGTGTTCTGTGGTCTGACGAGTCCACTTTTCAAATTGTTTAAGGAAACTGTGGACGTCGTGTCCTCCGGACCAAAGAGGAAAAGAACCATCCGGATTGTTATAGGCGCAAAGTTGAAAAGCCAGCATCTGTGATGGTATGGGGGTGTATTAGTGCCCAAGACATGGGTAACTTACACATCTGTGAAGGCACCATTAATGCTGAAAGTTACATACAGGTTTTGGAGCAACATATGTTGCCATCCAAGCAACGTTATCATGGACGCCCCTGCTTATTTCAGCAAGACAATGCCAAGCCACGTGTTACAACAGCGTGGCTTCATAGCAAAAGAGTGCGGCTACTAGACTGGCCTGCCTGTAGTCCAGACCTGTCTCCCATTGAAAATGTGTGGCGCAATATGAAGCCTAAAATACCACAGCGGAGACCCCCGGACTGTTGAACAACTTAAGCTGTACATCAAGCAAGAATGGGAAAGAATTCCACCTGAGAAGCTTAAAAATGTGTCTCCTCAGTTCCCAAACGTTTACTGAGTGTTGTTAAAAGGAAAGGCCATGTAACACAGTGGTGAACATGCCCTTTCCCAACTACTTTGGCACGTGTTGCAGCCATGAAATTCTAAGTTAATTATTATTTGCAAAAAAAAAAAAAAAAGTTTATGAGTTTGAACATCAAATATCTTGTCTTTGTAGTGCATTCAATTGAATATGGGTTGAAAAGGATTTGCAAATCATTGTATTCCGTTTATATTCACATCTAACACAATTTCCCAACTCATATGGAAACGGGGTTTGTAAATAAAATAGCCCCTCCTACCAGTTTTACGTATCGACACGAAAATCGCAGGAAACGTTTATCATAAAGGTCTCAAGGACCCATATCTAAAAAAAACAACCAGGAAGTCGGCCATCTTGGTTTTCGTCTTCCATTATTCGGGCAAAATAAAGGGGTCGTACTTTAACCAACTCCTCCTAGGGACTTTGGCCAAATGAGTCAAGGTTAAATTTACAGATGCCACACAAATTCTGCCTAGGCCACAAGATGTGGGCGTGGCATGGCGCCAAACATTACTCTGATGATTTCGCCAGTGTTGGGTTAGTTACTGAAAACCAGTAACTACTTACAGTTACTAGTTTCTTTATTTCAAAAGTAACTCAGTTACTTACACCAAAGAGTAATGCATTACTGTGAAAAGTAACTATTTAGTTCTTTTTTTTCCTTTTTTTAAGGCTCCCATTAATGCCCTTTTGGCCTTCATTTCAGTACTGTTATTGCACTGGAGAATAATACAATCTGTTGATCAACTTGACATGCATTTGCATCACTGAACTCAGAAAGCAATGTGGTCTACATACAACACACAAAAGACAAAGATATGTTTCAAAGGGCCAATTTATTTCAGGCCAGAACAAATTGACAAAACTATTTTAAAAATCTTTGATCCAAGTCACAACTTACATTTAACTAAAATGTTATTTTCTTTGTGCTCGACAAAATAAAAGTATTGAGAATGTCTCCATGTTAAGAAACTCGACTTCTGGCTTCACCATGATGTCTTGTTAGTTGTTATGAGAGTAGCGTATGTGTGTGTGTGTGTGTGTGGCCCTTTAAGATATAACAGCATGTGAGGTGAGTGATGTCAGTGAGAGAGTGGGCGAGAGAGGTGAGCGAGCGGCAACAGTGAGTGCGTGCAGGTGCTCTAGCTTGGTGGATGGCTGCGACCAATAAAGTCACAAAGTTGCAACAAACCGCCGGCCTCGTCATTCACCCTCAGCTGTAAAGACCCACTTCCGGGTAAAGTGAAGGTTGTTAGCCCCGAAGTACATAGGCCCTGGAGGAACGTCTCTCCTGCGCCCCTCAACTACGGTCTGGGAGCCCACCCCCCCCATCCCCCACCCACACAAAGCACGCCTCTTCTCTGCACGCCTCTTCTTTTCCTTGTGACACAGAAGGACGACACCGCAGCGCTCCAATAAAACACACTCAGATCTTCTGTTTCTAGCCGATACTACATAAAAAAATAACGTAAAATAACGCAGTAACGCATCATGTAGTAACGGTAACTGAGTTACTGAATATAAAAAATAACGCGTTAGATTACTAGTTACCGCCGAAACAGTAACGTGTTACTTTGTAATGCGTTAGTCCCAACACTGGATTTCGTCACAAAACACGAAACGTTACGAACTTGTCACCACAAAGATCTTGTTGTAATTTGGTAGAAATGATGACGACGACCGGCACAGTGGAACAGAGGTTAGTGCGTGTGCCTCACAATAAGAAGGTCCTGGGTTCGATCAAATTTGGCAATATTTGCAAATCTTGCAGCATGACTTTTTCAATTACGCATGCACCTCCTGGTACCCTAGCACCTCCAAAACCCTCAAATCTAGACTCCAAACATCCCAGGACAAGCTAGTCAGATTACTTCTAGACCTCCACCCCAGATCACACCTCACTCCTACCCACTTCTCCAAAGTGGGCTGGCTCAAGGTGGAGGACAGAGTAAAACAACTTGCACTGAGCCTTGTCTATAAAATCCGCTACACCTCCCTGATACCGAAGTACATGTCAAACTACTTCCTTAACGTAAATGACCGCCATAACCACAACACCAGGGGGAGCTCCACTAACCACGTTAAACCCAGATTCCGATCTAACAAAGGTCTTAACTCATTCTCTTTCTATGCCACATCAACGTGGAATGCACTCCCAACAGGTGTAAAAGAAAGGGCATCTCCATCCTCCTTCAAAACCGCACTAAAAGAACACCTCCAAATCAAATCAAATCAAATCAACTTTATTTATAGAGCACATTTAAAATTTACCACAGGGGTAGCCAAAGTGCTGTACAATGAGCAGGTTAAAAGATAAAACGAGTACCGAGCAAACACAACACAACACAAACAGAACACGATAAAAAATAAATAATTAAAATAGAATTAATAAAAACATAAAAACATAAAAACAGGATCACAGCAGGTGTATTATGGGGCGCCATTGCAGGATGGATATCACTCAGTGTTAAAAGCCATGGAATAAAAGTATGTTTTTAAGAGAGATTTAAAAACAGGAAGAGAGGAGGCTTGTCTAACACTCAGGGGTAGGTCGTTCCAAAGCTTGGGAGCAGCAACGGCGAAAGCTCTGTCACCTCTAAGCTTCAGCCTTGTGTCAGGGACCGTCAACAGCAGCTGATCGGCTGATCTTAAGGATCGGGTGGGGCAGTAAGGCTGAAGGAGGTCGGAGAGATAGGTTGGCGCGAGGTTGTTTAGACATTTAAAAATTCGGTAATATTCGGTAACGCACAGGGAGCCAGTGAAGGGACGCTAAAATAGGGGTGATGTGCTCACGTCTGCGGGTCTGTGTTAGCAGACGAGCAGCAGAGTTCTGCACGAGCTGCAGGCGGGCGAGGGAGGCCTGGCTAATGCCAACATACAGGGCATTACAGTAATCAAGACGAGTCAAGATAAAAGCGTGGATTAATTTCTCAAGATCATGTCTTGATAGAAGCGGTTTCACTTTCGCTATTTGGCGTAATTGATAAAAGCTTTTTTGAACGACGCTGCTGATTTGTTTTTCGAATTTAAAATCTGAGTCAAACTTTACCCCCAGGTTTGTGACACAGTCGCTGAGATACGGGGTCAGAGTGCCGAGGTCAACGTTGGGGGAGGGAGAGCGACTTGGACCGAACAACATAACTTCTGTTTTATCTTCATTTAGGCTCAGGAAGTTAGCTGAAAGCCAGACTTTGATGTCGTGCAGGCAGTCAATAAGACGTTGAACCGTGTTATTTTGTGCCATGGGAAAATAAATCTGGCAATCATCGGCATAAAAATGAAATGCAATACTGTACTTCCTAAAAATAGAACCAAGGGGGAGAAGGTAAAGCGCAAATAAAATTGGGGCAAGGATTGAGCCCTGGGGGACCCCATGTGGTAAAGGAGCTGTGGACGACATAAAACTGTCTACTTTTACACAAAAACTCCTGTCGGTTAGGTACGACCGGAACCAGTTGAGGGCGACGCCCTTAATGCCCACACAGTTCTCAAGACGAGTGATTAAGGTGGCGTGGTCGACGGTGTGGAACGCAGCAGACAGATCTAAAAGCACCAGGACAACATATTTACCAGAATCAGTGGACAGGAGGATATCGTTAAAAACTTTTAGAAGCGCTGACTCTGTGCTGTGGAGGGCTTTAAAACCGGACTGGAACAGCTCAGTGATACCATTATCCTCTAAGAAGGGCAACAACTGACTGTAGACAACCTTCTCTAATATTTTGGAAATGTATGGAAGATTAGAGATAGGTCTGAAGTTAGAGAGGAGAGAGGGGTCGAGGCTGGGTTTTTTAAGTAGAGGTCGTACCACTGCATGTTTAAACTCTACTGGAACTATTCCAGAAGAGAGGCTACTATTGATAACTTCAAACCTAAACTAACACCCTCCCTTCCTCATATCTCTTCAGATTGTAAATAATCAAATGTAAATAATCAAATGTAGTCACTTTTTCTTATAATTTCGGATCTCTCTCTCTGTGTCCAATACTTGCTGTACATATGTAGCAAGTCAGACCTACACTGTTCCAATGTCAATTTCTCTGATGATGCAATTGTTGATACCAACCTAACTTAACCCCCCTCCATATCCCACACCCCGGATTGTAAATAATGTAAATAATTCAATTTATATACTGTGATGATTATCTTGTGTGATGACTGTATTATGAAAATAGTATCATGAATCAATTAAATTGGCCCCCGACTTAAACAAGTTGAAAAACTTATTGGGGTGTTACCATTTAGTGGTCAATTGTACGGAATATGTACTTCACTGTGCAATCTACTAATAAAAGTTTCAATCAATCAATCAATCAATCAAAAACTGTTCAGCCCTCTATTACGTCAATTACTGCCCTCATGTGGATTATACGTGTAATGCATGCATCTGATCCGATACATCAGGCTTTGTAAGGCAAAAAAAAACTACACTGATGATGTAGAGGGCTCCAAAACCTATGTATCACTCGGCGTTGCAGGGCTAAGACGAGCTTCATGCACAAGAAGAGGAAGTTGAGAGCTAATCGAGCGTCTAAGTGGACGCCTCGGCAAGTCAGGAAGAAGAAAAGAGGCTCTGCTGCGGCCGCGCGACCTCAACGAGCGTTATTTATTCATGATTCGCCCCGCGTTTGTGCCGAGTCAGAACGCATTTTGCGGGCAAATCAGAGGGGCGGGGGTGGCAAAGGTCAAAAAGGCCTGAAAATGCTGGGCAGGAAGTCACATGACACTGCGGAAACTGCTGTTGGTCATGAATATTGGATACCTCAGCAAAGACAAAGAATGTTGTCGTCCAATTTTGAAAAAGAGTGCATGATCGTGTCCATCTTCCCTTTCATTTCCTTGCCAGATGCTCATTTACATATGCAAATGCTTACTTGTACGATTGTGTCCTTTTTGGACCTTGAAGGAAAACCAAGGTTCTGCTAGGACTGGGCAATAAAACTATATCAAAGGGTTGGAATTAGGGGTTAAATCACCAAAAATGATTTCCAGGCACGGCACCGCTGCTGCCCACTGCTCCCCTCACCTCCCAGGGGGTGAACAATCCACCTACTCAGTGGCCTAGTGGTTAGAGTGTCTGCCCTGAGATCGGTAGGTTGTGAGTTCAAACCCCGGCCGAGTCATCCCAAAGACTATAAAAATGGGACCCATTACCTCCCTGCTTGGCACTCACCATCAAGGACTGGAATTGGGGGTTAAATCACCAAAAATTATTCCCGGGCGCGGCACCGCTGCTGCCCACTACTCCCCTCACCTCCCAGGGGGTAGAGATGCGCGGATAGGCAATTATTTCATCCGCAACCGCGTCAGAAAGTCGTCAACCATCCGCCATCCACCCGATGTAACGTTTGATCAGAACTACACCCGCCCACCATCCGCCCGTTGTTATATATCTAATATTAATAAAAAAAATTAAAAAAAAGGGTGAAAACTACGCGAATTGCACCTTGTGCAGACAAGATTTTTCGATCGGACACGGAGGAATTAGCGATGTAAAAGACCACGTTGGGACAAAAAAACACAAGTCTAATGCCGTTGCTAGCGATACAAGTGGAAAACTTTCAACGTTTTTCGTCGCCCAAACAGATTCTTTGGATGTGATAAATGCCGAAGTTTTATTTACGGAGGCAATAATTGAGCATGGACTTCCAATCGCACTGGCTGATCACATGGGACAGTTAATAATGTAATGCAACCTTTAAAAATCATTACGCGGTGATCGCGATCCCAAAAATAAACTTTTCTTGCATGATAATGTCCAGAAAAATTCGCTTTATATTACTATAGAGTCCTTTTAACGAATGAGTTTGATGGTTTATCACAAACCTTAAATGAAAGAAGTCCTTTGTTCTCCTGCACCATGCATGCGCAATCCTGTCGGCTGTATTTCACAGCACGACATACTGTAAAAAGTGTTTATACTATTTATACTTTCAATTAACAAATTGAAGTCTTGTGAAAGGTTGACAGGATAACTGGCATTAACTGTCAAAATAATTTCAAACTATTGAAGTTAGCTTACAGAATAAACATGTCAATCAACCCATATGATTTTTGCTGTAATATTTTTGTTTTGAAAAGTCACTGTGACTGATAGAAAAGTGATGGTTTTAGCAACATTTTAACCTGTCTGAATGCTAATAGTCATTTTGCGTCGGGGGGCGAAGCCCTGAACCCTCCACCAGGACTTTGTCCTGGACCTACCGGGGCCTGCGGCCCTTGGACCCTGGCTACTAGGTTTTTCTGATTTAAAAGTTGGCAGGTATGGTGAGGTTATAAAGCTTTTGCCTGTTAAAGAAAGGAGACTGATCCAATGCAGTGCACACATTCGCGTGCCACGCTGTCACGACCCAGACGCACACCAGTGCGCAATCATATGGGAGCCGCGCTGAGCGCACCTCCAAGCGCGTCTCGCTGCCGGCGACGGCCAGGTATGGGCCCACGCTCCAGCGCCATCCATTTTCAGGGCTAGTTGATTCGGCAGGTGGGTTGTTACACACTCCTTAGCGGGTTCCAACTTCCATGGCCACCGTCCTGCTGTCTATATCAACCAGGGTGAGCCCCACCCCTTTCATGAGCGCACTACGCGCGGAGTGACCCCTGTTACGCGCCCCCGGCAACAGGGGTGGCAAGCAGGTAAGCTGCGCGGGCGGAGCGCGCGGAGTGACCCATGTTACGAGCCCCCGGCCACGGGGGTGGCGGGCAGGTAAGCTGCTTACCTACTGCGCGTGACGCCGGCCGCGGCGAAAGCGGACGAGGCGGGGTGTCGGTGCGGTGGGCGCGGTAGTGACCCTGGACGTGCGTCGGGCCCTTCTCGCGGATCGCCTCAGCTACGGCTCCCGGTGGGGCCCTCTCGGGGGAAGGGGCCTCGGTCCCGGACCCCGGCGAGGCGTCCCTTCTCCGCTCCGTAAAAGTGTCCATCTCTTTTCTTTTTTTTTCTTCTGTTGTGGCATATGCAGCAGGTGCCTGCTCGTTTTTCGTATGTGGGTAACAACATTTAACTATGTATATATATTTCCCAATTGGTTTAACTGCCACCCGCAAAAAAAAAAAAAAAAAAAAAAATTAATCCGCCCGACCCGACCCGCGAGCGGATAAAATCTTAGTTTTTTTAATTTCATCCGCCCGATCCGCGGATAATCCGCGGACTCCGCGGTTGTGTCCGCAAACCGCGCATCTCTACCAGGGGGTGAACAAGGGGATGGGTCAAATGCTGAGGACAAATTTCACCACACCTAGTGTGTGCGTGTGGCAATCATTGGTACTTTAACTTTAACTTAATATATGTCGTCATAGAGGGCTTCACGGTGGAAGAGGGGTTAGTGCATCTGCCTCACAATACGAAGGTCCTGAGTAGTCTTGGGTTCAATCCCGGGCTCGGGATCTTTCTGTGTGGAGTTTGCATGTTCTCCCCGTGACTGCGTGGGTTCCCTCCGGGTACTCCGGCTTCCTCCCACTTCCAAAGACATGCACCTGGGGATAAGTTGATTGGCAACACTAAATTGGCCCTAGTGTGTGGATGTGAGTGTGAATGTTGTCTGTCTATCTGTGTTGGCCCTGCGATGAGGTGGCGACTTGTCCAGGGTGTACCCCGCCTTCCGCCCGATTGTAGCTGAGATAGGCTCCAGCGCCCCCCGCGACCCCAAAGGGAATAAGCGGCAGAAAATGGATGGATGTCGTCATAGACACGTAATTGATGTCAATAAAAACATGCGTTCGATAAAACCTTCAGTATTTTTTTTTAATTTCTTCTTGGTGGGAAGAAAGTGAAAGTGTGGAAGCAAGGTTGGTTGCACAAGCAAAAGGCACTCGTTCTCCGGTAGCCGAGCAACGGGAAGTGAATCACGTGACACGCTAACAGTATCAACTATCAAGTTTGGTTTATTGTTTGCATGGAGTAAGAAGAGAAAGTCAAAATGAAGAAATTGAGGATAAAAGGGGAAAAGTCAACTCGACCGTTTTTTGGATTTTTTTTTTTCCCCAAAAGGGACCGTAGTCTGTAAATGATGTAAGGCAAGACCGCTAATACCATACCATCTTAGCCGCACACACCCTTTAGAGCACAGTAGTGACTTTCTGCCACTAAACCTGCAGAAAATAGTTCTGTTTACATTTTCACACTTTGCACTATTTTCTTACAATTTATGAAGCATTTCTTACATACTTTATTTTTGCACCTTAATTTTAAGAGCTTATTGTTAAGTCTTCAATGTGATTTTACTTTTTTTTTTTACATAGTTTGAGTGTTTTCCACGATTGTGTTGACAATTCCTTTCTGCCTTGATAGCTAAGGGATTATAATTAGAGGAAGTCCTGCAACATATTTTCCATAGGTCATAAAAAATGTCAATAATTATCAATATACAGGACTGTCTCAGAAAATTAGAATGTTGTGATAAAGTCCTTTATTTTCTGTAATGCAACTAAAAACATGAAAATGTCATACATTCTGGATTCATTACACATCAACTGAAATATTGCAAGCCTTTTATTATTTTAATATTGCTGATTATGGCATACAGCTTAAGAAAACTCAAAAATCATATCTCAAAAATTCAAATATGTCCTCAGACCAAGTAAAAAAAAAGATTTATAACAGCAAAACAAAATCAAACATTTGAAAATGTAAATTAATGCACTCAGTACTTGGTTGGGAATCCTTTTGCACGGATTACTGCATCAATGTGGCGTGGCATGGAGGCAATCTGCCTGTGGCATTGCTGAGGTGTAATGGATGCCCAGGATGCTTCAATAGCGGCCTTTAGCTCATTTGCATTATTGGGTCTGGTGTCTTTCAGCTTCTTCTTCACAATACCCCACAAATTCTCTATGGGGTTCAGATCAAGGGAGTTGGTAGGCCAATCGAGGACAGTAATGCCATGGTCAGTACACCAGTTACTGGTGGTTTTGGCACTGTGGGCAGGTGCCAGTTCATGCTGGAAAATTAAATCATCATCTCCATAGAGCTTTTCAACAGATGGAAGCATGTAGCCGTATTCCCATGGCCAAGCCACTCCTGAACTCAAGACAACGGAAGAAGCGTCTGACTTGGGCTATGGAAAAGAAGCACTGGACAGTTGCAGAGTGGTCCAGAGTCCTGTTTTCAGACGAAAGTTTTGTATTTCATTTGGAAGTCAAGGCACTAGAGTCTGGAGGAAGGCTGGAGAGGAGCAAAATCCAAGTTGCTTGAAATCCAATGTGAAGTTCCCACAGTCAGCAATGGTTTGGAGAGCCATGTCGGCTGCTGGTGTTGGTCCACTGTGTTTCATCAAGTCCAGAGTCAATGCAGCTGTGTACCAAGAGATTTAGAGCACTACATGCTTCCATCTGTTGAAAAGCTCCATGGAGATGATGATTTCATTTTCCAGCATGATTTGGCACCTGCCCACAGTGCCAAAACCACCAGTAACTGGTGTACTGACCATGGCATTATTGTCCTCGATTGGCCTGCCAACTCCCCTGACCTGAACCCCATGGAGAATTTGTGGGGTATTGTGAAGAAGAAGCTGAAAGACACCAGACCCAATAATGCAAATGAGCTAAAGGCCGCTATTGAAGCATCCTGGGCATCCATAACACCTCAGCAATGCCACAGGCTGATTGCCTCCATGCCACGCCGCATTGATGCAGTAATCCGTGCAAAAGGATTCCCAACCAAGTACTGAGTGCATTAATTGACATCTTCAAATGTTTGATTTTGTTTTGCTGTTTTAAATCTTTTTTTTCTGAGGAAATATTCTAATTTTTTTAGATTTGAGTTTTCTTACGCTGTATGCCATAATCAGCAATATTAAAAGAATAAAAGGCTTGCAATATTTCAGTGTAATGAATCCAGAATGTATGACATTTTCATGTTTTTAGTTGCATTACAGAAAATAAAGAACTTTATCACAATATTCTAATTTTCTGAGACAGTCCTGTAGACTGATGTATTAATAATGTTCACACAATTACTGCATACCAAATAATTCCTTTCCCTAGTTAAATAAGAATAACAGGGCAAATTCATGTTACACAGCCTTTATTTCCTGCCACTAAACCTGCAGAAAATAGTTCTCAGGTTTCTTTATGTTCACATTTTCACACTTTGCACTATTTTCTTACAATTTATGAAGCATTTCTTACATACTTTATTTTTTAACCTTAATTTTAAGAGCTTATTGTTAAGTCTTCAATGTGATTTTACTATTTTGTTTACATAGTTTGAGTGTTTTCCACGCTTGTGTTGACATTTCCTTTCTGCCTTGATAGCTGAGGGATTATAATCAGAAGAAGGCCTGCACCTTATTTTCCATTTGTCATAAAAATGTCAATAATTATCAATATCCACTGATATATTAATAATGTTCAAACAATTACTGCATACCAAACAGCTCATTTCCATAGTTAAATAAGAATAAAATGGCAAATTAATGTTACACAGCCGTTATTCCCTAGCACTAAACCGGCAGAAAATTGTTCTTCTCGGGTTTCTCTATGTTTAAATTTTCACACTTTGCACTATTTTATTACACTTTATGAAGGATTTCTTACAAATTCATTATTTTTATTTCCCTCTTTTTAAGAGCCTATTAAGTCTTCAATGTGATTTTACTATTTTGTTTACATAGTTTGAGTGTTTTCCATGCTTGTGTTGACATTTCCTTTCTGCCTTGATAGCAGAGAGCATTACAGTCAGAGGAATGTAACATTTCAAATGAAATATATTTTTTTTACTGCTCCTTACTTTCAATAGGTATGGTAGCAATAATTATCAATATCAACCGATATGAACAGATTAAAAAACAACAATTGTAGGTAGAGGACTGTGGAGGAAAGAAGCAGTGTTGACACGTGTGAGAACATGGACAGGCTAGAAAATGCGAATCTGGCAGTAAACCAAAAAAAGTGGTTTTCTCTGGCCAATACCAAACACGTCGCCATGGAAACACAGGAAAGGAATCATATCGGGAAATCATTTCTTGGAGTCGAGCACCATTTATGCGGCGTGTCAACAAATCCCAGACGGCGTGCTGAATTGTGGGAGTTTGGCAGCGGCTCGCCGTTTTTTGGCCGCCGCGTAAACAAACGCGTGCGATGAAAGCGTTCGCTGGATTAGCGGCGGCTGTCATCCATTGTTGGGGACCAGCTGAATAAAAACATCGGCAAGGAATAAACTCCAAGCAAGCTGATTATCTTATTATCGACTTGGTCACTCAGTGGCGCCACCATCAGGATGCTCCACGTATAGCACACATACGCCGGGCAGCGGCAGTCAATACCATCTATCTATCCATTTTCTACCGCTTGTCCCTTTTGGGGTCGCGGGCAATGCATTCTAGGTAATACAGGGGTGTCCAAACTTTTTCCACTGAGGGCCGAACACTGAAAAATTAAAGCATGCGGGGGCCATTTTGATATTTTTCATTTACAAAATCAATACACACACACACACACACGTTAGGTCAGGAAAAAACAGAGGCTATTTCATCCCTACAAGCCTGTTTCGCAGGTTTCCGTGCTCTTCAGGGGATTTTAACATTTTAAAATCCACCTTCCCTTTATTTCGAAAATCCTCGAAAAAATTGTCGCACAGCAGCTAAATGAACACTTAGTGTCTAACAATCTCTGTGAACCTTTTCAATCCGGTTTCAGGGCAAATCACTCTACGGAGACAGCCCTCGCAAAAATGACTAATGATCTACTGCTAACGATGGATTCTGATGCGTCATCTATGTTGCTGCTTCTTGATCTTAGCGCTGCTTTCGATACCGTCGATCATAATATTTTATTAGAGCGTATCAAAACACGTATTGGTATGTCAGACTTAGCTTTGTCGTGGTTTAACTCTTATCTTACTGACAGGATGCAATGCGTCTCCCATAATAATGTGACCTCGGACTATGTTAAGGTAACGTGCGGAGTTCCTCAGGGTTCGGTTCTTGGCCCTGCACTCTTTAGTATTTACATGCTGCCGCTAGGCGACATCATACGCAAATACGGTGTTAGCTTTCATTGCTATGCTGATGACACCCAACTCTACATGCCCCTAAAGCTGACCAACACGCCGGATTGTAGTCAGCTGGAGGCGTGTCTTAATTAAATTAAACAATGGATGTCCGCTAACTTCTTGCAACTCAACGCCAAGAAAACGGAAATGCTGATTATCGGTCCTGCTAAACACCGACATTTATTTGATAATACCACCTTAACATTTGACAACCAAACAATTACACAAGGCGAATCAGTAAAGAATCTGGGTATTATCTTCCACCCAACTCTCTCCTTTGAATCACACATTAAGAGTGTTACTAAAACGGCCTTCTTTCATCTCCGTAATATCGCTAAAATTCGTTCTATTTTATCCACTAGCGACGCTGAGATCATTATTCATGCGTTCGTTACGTCTCGTCTCGACTACTGTAACGTATTATTTTCGGGTCTCCCTATGTCTAGCATTAAAAAATTACAGTTGGTACAAAATGCGGCTGCTAGACTTTTGACAAGAACAAGAAAGTTTGATCATATTACGCCTATACTGGCTCACCTGCACTGGCTTCCTGTGCACTTAAGATGTGACTTTAAGGTTTTACTACTTACGTATAAAATACTACACGGTCTAGCTCCGTCCTATCTTGTCGATTGCATTGTACCATATGTCCCGGCAAGAAATCTGCGTTCAAAGAACTCCGGCTTATTAGTGATTCCCAGAGCCCAAAAAAAGTCTGCGGGCTATAGAGCGTTTTCTATTCGGGCTCCAGTACTATGGAATGCCCTCCCGGTAACAATTAGAGATGCTACCTCAGTAGAAGCATTTAAGTCCCATCTTAAAACTCATTTGTATACTCTAGCCTTTAAATAGCCCCCCTGTTAGACCAGTTGATCTGCCGTTTCTTTTCTTTTCTCCTCTGCTCCCCTTTTCCTTGAGGGGGGGGGGGGCACAGGTCCGGTGGCCATGGATGAAGTGCTGGCTGTCCAGAGTCGGGACCCGGGGTGGACCGCTCGCCTGTGCATCGGCTGGGAACATCTCTGCGCTGCTGACCCGTCTCCGCTCGGGATGGTGTCCTGCTGGCCCCACTATGGACTGGACTCTTACTATTATGTTGGATCCACTATGGACTGGACTCTCACAATATTATGTCAGACCCACTCGACATCCATTGCTTTCGGTCTCCCCTAGAGGGGGGGTGGGGTTACCCACATATGCGGTCCTCTCCAAGGTTTCTCATAGTCATTCACATCGACGTCCCACTGGGGTGAGTTTTTCCTTGCCCGTATGTGGGCTTTGTACCGAGGATGTCGTCGTGGCTTGTGCAGCCCTTTGAGACACTTGTGATTTAGGGCTATATAAATAAAGATTGATTGATTGATTGATTGAAGAGCACGGAAACCTGCGAAACAGGCTTGTAGGGATGAAATAGCCTGTGTTTTTTCCCTGACCTATTTAATCCATACAAGCCTGTTTTGCAGGTTTCCGTGCTCTTCAGGGGATTTTTTGCATTTTTAAATCCTCTGAAGAGCAGGAAAACCTGCGAAACAGCCTTGTAGGGATGAAATAGCCTCTGTTTTTTCCTGACCTAACGTATATTCCGCTCTACCCCGGTATTGAGCACTGTATAACGGATAAACCACAATAACCTCGACTAATATTTATTGTGCCACCCACACTGTTTTAAATGCAGCTTAAAAATGTAGATAGTGGGTTTCACGATGTAAAGCGCTTTGAGTCTCCAGAGAAAAGCACTATATAAATATAATTCACTTCCCTCAAGTCATAAAAATGGTAAAATATCAGTCGTATGTGCCTTTTTTTACTTACTATTCAATGCTTAAATCTCGAGATCAACTTCAGTTCTATCTATTGATATCAAATTAAAAACAATTTAATTTTTATTTTGTATATTTTATGCCCTTTATGATGAAGAAAACCCTGTTTTTAATGGCAAACAAAATATGCAATATTTTCCCAAAATAAAAATTTCAAAGTGGAATATTTGAGGATGAATAGGTCAATAATTAATACAATTCATTAATGGTTTTGTTTTTTTTTCAATCAATGACACTTTAAAAACAATCCTACTTAAGTTCTTTAGAATCCAAAATGGCCCCACTCATAAAAATGTTTTAAAAATAAGTCTATATTATATATATATATATATTGCATTTTTTATGAAATACGTATATCTTTAGGTCAATTTTAATATATCGAGTAAACCATTTTAATTGTTTGTTTGTATGCCTTTTTGTCAAAAAAAAACCCTGTTTTTTTATTGCAAGCACACAAAATATGCAATATTTTCCCCCAAAAAATTATTCAAAGTGGAAATTTTGATATGAAGTAATTGTAGGTCAAAATTTCATGACAATGTTAATTTAAATGTATTATTATTTTGAGCACTGAAATTTTTCCAAACAAAATCCCAATAAAATGGTGCCACTCATAAGTGTTAAATATAAATCATACATTCATTTTTATTATTTTACTTTTAACACTTAAGTCTCAAGCTCAACCTCAAATCTTTCCGTCAATTATAAGTTTTTTTTTTAATGTTTTTTTTGTTGGTTTAACGCCCTTTTTGTAAAAAAAAATTTTATTTTTATTTTTTTATATGGCACATGCACAAAATACAATATTTCCCCCAAAATATATTTCAAAGTGGAATATTTGATGTGATTTTGATTCATTATTAATTTTTTGGCAATGACTATTTTAAAGAGAAAAAAACATTATTCATGGCAACTTTGTGTTATTAGAGTAAACATTGCAACTTTTTCTTGTTACATTTAATCCGTTTGCTCTTTTATTCCACTTTGTTATTTTTAGAATGTGCTTTCTGTGCTAAAAAAAAAATTAGCTGCAGGCTGAAAATCGCCCCCGGTCCCCATTTTGGTCTTCTCTGGTCTAACATGTTTGTTATTACAAAACACAATGACAATTTTTTGTATTTATTGGGGTTTCACAGCTGTGGGCCCGCTACAATTGGATTTGTGCTGATGAACACATTATAACGGGACTGTCTGTGAATGTAGCTTGTGTTTACAACAACATGAACAGCTCATACACACCTGGTCTGCCAGAGAATAAGAGGACATAGCAATAATTGTTCTATTTAGTGAGTATATAGAACTCTCTAGATACTATTTTCCAAAGGAGCTATAGCAACCAACCTAGCAACTTTTTATTGTCCAAGTTGACCGGTAACAGACGGTAATGATGATGAGATTTTTTTCATGTTTGTCTCGGACGGAAGCACCTCTAAACACGAGTACCCCAGCTTATGAGTTTTTCGGTATACAAGTTGTCTTTCAGCTCATTTTTAAACTTGAGGTGTTGTGAAAAATAATATAAATTAGGAGCCTCCCCGCCACTAGATGGCGTAGCGAATGTCACAGTGAAAAAAACATGCAAGATCCAAGGGATCCTCTGTACCGATTCCTGGTACAGAGGAATTGATATCAGTACTCAATGCTACCAATTTTTGGTACTTTTTGTGTATAACTGTTTTTGATAATAAAATCAAATATTTTTTTCAACATTTAAAAATGATAGTCAGTTCAGCCTCGGCTGAAGCTAGTCTTTTGTTGCGCCCTAAAAAGTGTTAATACTGAAAGTATTGTACTTAATATGCACCAGCTGTTGGATTGTAACGTGATTGTAGTTTTCATTAACACATTTGAAAGTGTTGAAATCGCCATGTGAAATCGCTAATGCTAATCAGTCGCATGTCAATAAAAAAGCCAATGTATATTAGCATTGCGCTAGCACATTTTTAGAAAAAGTGGAGCCCGAGTCATACCAAAGACTATAAAAATGGGACCCATTACCTCCCTGCTTGGCACTCAGCATCAAGGGTTGGAATTGGGGATTAAATCACCAAAATGATTCCCAAGCGCGGCCACCGCTGCTGCCCACTGCTCCCCTCACCTCCCAGGGGATGTCAAGGGTGATGGGTCAAATGCAGAGAATAATTTCGCCACACCTAGTGTGTGTGTGTGACAATCACTGGTACTTTAACTTTAACTTAACTTACTTACATTAGAGCATTTCTTGAGTCAATTACTTTGTTGGCATTGAAAAATTGCAACATTACCTGGAGGTAGTTTGGCTGAGTCGGCTCTCGGTGCTGCTGGAGTGATCGCCAAGTGCCAAAGTGCAACCGGGCGTACCGTAGGACCGGCGGGATTCAGTCTGTGCCAAAGAAGTACCGGATTTGGAAGCCATCCTTAGTTGGAGCATAGCACTGCTCGTCTGCACCATGTTGAATAATAATGAGTCAACGTTTAAAGAATATCTTAACATTTATCCATGAAAATATGGAAAAGCTGCTAAAGATGTGTTTGATGGAGAAGCTGGGAGACACTGTGAAAGTAAATATTGTACACTCTTATTAGAAACCCCAAAACCAGTGAAGTTGGCACATTGTGTGAACCGTAAATAAAAACAGAATACAATGATTTGCAAATCTTTTTCAATCTATATTCAATTGAATAGACTGCAAACACAAGATACTTAACGTTTGAACTGGAAAACGTTATTTTTTGCATATATTAGCTCATTTGGAATTTGATGCCTGCAACATGTTTCAAAAAAGCTGGCACAAGTCACAAAAAAGACTGAGAAAGTTGAGGAATGCTCATCAAACATTTATTTGGAACATCCCACAGGTGAACAGGCTAATTGGGAACAGGTGGGTGCCATGATTGGGTATAAAAGCAGCTTCCGTGAAATGCCATTCACAAACAAGGATGGGGCGAGGGTCACCACTTTGTCAACAAATGTGTGAGCAAATTGTTGAACAGTTTAAGAACAACATTTCTCAACGAGCTATTGCAAGGAATTTAGGGATTTCACCATCTACGGTCCGTAATATCATCAAAAGGTTCAGAGAGTATGGAGAAATCACTGCACGTAAGCGATGATATTACAGACCTTCGATCCCTCAGGCGGTACCGCATCAAAAAGCGACATCAGTGTGTAAAGGATATCACCACATGGGCTCGGGAACACTTCAGGGAACCACTGTCGGTTACTACAGTTGGTCGCTACATCTGTAAGTGCAAGTTAAAACTCTCCTATGCAAGGCGAAAACCGTTTATCAACAACACCCAGAAACGCTGTCGGCTTCGCTGGGCCTGAGCTCATCTACGATGGACTGATACAAAGTGGAAAAGTGTTCTGTGGTCTGATAAGTCCACATTTCAAATTGTTTTTGGAAACTGTGGACGTCGTGTCCTCCGGACCAAAGAAGAAAAGAACCATCCGGATTGTTATAGGCACAAAGTTCAAAAGCCAGCATCTGTGATGGTGTGGGGGTGTATTAGTGCCCAAGACATGGGTAACTCACACATCTGTGAAGGCGCCATTAATGCTGAAAGGTACATACAGGTTTTGGAGCAACATATGTTGCCATCCAAGCAACGTTACCATGGACGCCCCTGCTTATTTCAGCAAGACAATGCCAAGCCACGTGTTACATCAACGTGGCTTCATAGTAAAAGAGTGCGGGTACGAGACTGGCCTGCCTGTAGTCCAGACCTGTCTCCCATTGAAAATGTGTGGCGCATTATGAAGCCTAAAATACCACAACGGAGACCCCCGGACTGTTGGACAACTTAAGCTGTACATCAAGCAAGAATGGGAAAGAATTCCACCTGAGAAGCTTCAAAAATGTGTCTCCTCAGTTCCCAAACGTTTACTGAGTGTTGTTAAAAGGAAAGGCCATGTAACACAGTGGTGAACATGCCCTTTCCCAACTACTTTGGCACGTGTTGCAGCCATGAAATTCTAAGTTAATTATTATTTGCAAAAAAAAAAAAAAAGTTTATGAGTTTGAACATCAAATATCTTGTCTTTGTAGTGCATTCAATTGAATATGGGTTGAAAAGGATTTGCAAATCATTGCATTCCGTTTTTATTTACATCTAACACAATTTCCCAACTCATATGGAAACGGGGTTTGTACATTCTATTGTATTGCTATTAAACAATATTTATTATCTGAAAGTGAGGTTTTTTTTCTTTTAAAAAGACTTGTCAGGTGTTAAAATGGGGATCTCTTGGGGTCCGAGAATGGATGAGATTCATTCGTATTTTCCGCACTATAAGGCGCACCTAAAAACCACAAATTTTCTCAAAAGCTGACAGTGCGCCTTATAACCCGGTGCGCTTTATTACGATTCATTTTCATAAAGTTTCGATCTCGCAACTTCGGTAAACAGCCGCCATCTTTTTTCCCGGTAGAACAGGAAGCGCTTCTTCTTCTACGCAAGCAACCGCCAAGGAAAGCACCCGCCCCCATAGAACAGGAAGCGCTTCTTCTTCTACTGTAAGCAACCACCCGCCCCCGGAAGAAGAAGAAGAAGAAGAAAAAACGCGCGGATATCACCGTACGTTTCATTTCCTGTTTACATCTGTAAAGACCACAAAATGGCTCCTACTAAGCGAAAAGGATCCGGTTCATAAAAAGACGCAATCTCTCCATCCGCACACGGATTACTACCGTATTTCACAGCAACTGATATTCCTGTGAACTGCACTGTGGAACGGGAGCACGTACGGTGAATATTCGCACCACAGGGAATGAGAAGTCATCCTTCACTGTGGTTCTAGCTTGCCATGCTAACTTCCACCCATGGTGATATTCAAAAGGAAGACCTTGCCAAAAGAGACCTTTCCAGCCGGCGTCATCATAAAAGCTAACTCGAAGGGATGGATGGATGAAGAAAAGATGAGCGAGTGGTTAAGGGAAGTTTACGCGAAGAGGCCGGGTGGCTTTTTTCACACAGCTCCGAAGGCGAACACACCTTCACTAAGACGGGCAGACAGCGCCGGACGACATACGCCAACATTTGCCAGTGGATCGTAAATGCCTGGGCAGATATTTCGGTCACAACTGTGGTCCGAGCTTTCCGGAAGGCAGGATTCACAGAACAACAGCGACACTGACTCCCGATGACTTCGACGAGACGGAACCGGCCATTTTGGATACCACGCTTGCGCAACTTTTCAATTCGGACACCGAAGACGAAGAATTCGAAGGATTTACGAATGAAGAATAACTTCAGAAGGTGAGCGCTATGTTTATTTTGTGTGTTGTGACATTAACGTTCGAGCAACATTATGTTACTATTGCTCTACACCATTTTGAATTTTACTATGTTTGTGATTGCACATTTGCGTACATTTTGGGACAGAGTTGTTAGAACGCTGGTTTTCAATATATTATTAAAGTTTGACTGAACTATCTGACTGTTTTTTTGACATTCCCTTTAGCGCAGCGTAGGCGCGGCTTATAATCCGGGGCGGCTTATTGGTGGACAAAGTTATGAAATATGCCATTCATTGAAGGTGCGGCTAATAATCCGGTGCGCCTTATAGTGCGGAAAATACGGTAATTGGGCGAGTCGCATCTTGAATTAACCGAGATTCTTTTCCATGATCATGATTTCAAGCTTGCCTTGACTTTGAAACTTCATTTCTTGCGGAGACAACTGCAGCGTGGGAGGACGTGCTTGTGGTCACGGGGGATGGCACTTGATTAAAACGTGACAGGCCTGCGTGCTCGTTAAGCGCGGCTTCTTATTAATCAACAATTAGAGCTGGCGGCTAATGAGCAGAGTGATGCATCACTCCGCCAGAGGACAAAGATGTTTGACTAATATTATGAATAGCCACACACTATGGATGTGAGGCCATGAGAGAAAATAAAGTCCGTTGCTCATTTTTTAACGGCCCACAGCACAATTGTTAGCATTCTAACGTTAGTATGCTGGCTTATTTTGCCTAATTTTGTAGGTAGACACCTCAGTCATATATTGGTACTTGATGCATGCTAACTTTAGCGTGCTAGCATGTTAAACAAGTGTGTCATGTACTCACTTCAGAGTAATACATTTTGGTACTTGATGTATGTTAGTTAGCATGCAATGTTTTTTCCATAATTTAACAGTTATACTCGTCATTATTTCAGTAATGCCAATTGCAAGCATGTTATTGCTAGCATGGTAGTGTTAGCATGCTAGGTTTTTTTTTTGCTAATTTTGCAGGTTCACAGCATCAAATATTTTGTTACTTGACGAATGATACCTGTTCGCATTCTAACATTAGCATGCTAGCTTTTTTTTTGTTAATTTTGTAGGTAGACACCTCAGTCATATTTTGGTACTTGATGCATGCTAACTTTAGCATGCTAGCATGTTAAACAAGTGTGTCATGTACTCACTTCAGAGTAATACATTTTGGTACTTGATGTATGTTAGTTAGCATGCAATGTTTTTTCCATAATTTAACAGTTATACTCGTCATTATTTCAGTAATGCCAATTGCAAGCATGTTATTGTTAGCATGGTAGTGTTAGCATGCTAGGTTTTTTTTTTGCTAATTTTGCAGGTTCACAGCATCAAATATTTTGTTACTTGACGAATGATACCTGTTCGCATTCTAACATTAGCATGCTAGCTTTTTTTTTGTTAATTTTGTAGGTAGACACCTCAGTCATATTTTGGTACTTGATGCATGCTAACTTTAGCATGCTAGCATGTTAAACAAGTGTTTCATGTACACACTTCAGAGTAATACATTTTGGTACTTGATGCATGTTACAGTTAACATGCAATGTTTTTTTGATAATTTAACAGTTATACTCTTCATTATTTCAGAAATGCCAATTGCAAGCATGTTATTGTTAGCATAGTACTGTTAGCATGCTAGTTTTATTTGTGCTAATTTTGCAGGTTCACAGCATCAAATATTATGTTACCTGACAAATGATACCTGTTCGCATTCTAACGTTAGCATGCTACCTTTTTTGGTTAATTTTGTAGGTAGACACCTCAGTCATATATTGGTACTTGATGCATGCTAACTTTAGCGTGCTAGCATGTTAAACAAGTGTGTCATGTACTCACTTCAGAGTAATACATTTTGGTACTTGATGTATGTTAGTTAGCATGCAATGTTTTTTCCATAATTTAACAGTTATACTCGTCATTATTTCAGTAATGCCAATTGCAAGCATGTTATTGTTAGCATGGTGGTGTTAGCATGCTAGGTTTTTTTTTGCTAATTTTGCAGGTTCACAGCATCAAATATTTTGTTACTTGACGAATGATACCTGTTCGCATTCTAACATTAGCATGCTAGCTTCTTTTTTTTTGTTAATTTTGTAGGTAGACACCTCAGTCATATTTTGGTACTTGATGCATGCTAACTTTAGCATGCTAGCATGTTAAACAAGTGTTTCATGTACACACTTCAGAGTAATACATTTTGGTACTTGATGTATGTTAGTTAGCATGCAATGTTTTTTCCATAATTTAACAGTTATACTCGTCATTATTTCAGTAATGCCAATTGCAAGCATGTTATTGTTAGCATGGTAGTGTTAGCATGCTAGGTTTTTTTTTGCTAATTTTGCAGGTTCACAGCATCAAATATTTTGTTACTTGACGAATGATACCTGTTCGCATTCTAACATTAGCATGCTAGCTTTTTTTTTTTGTTAATTTTGTAGGTAGACACCTCAGTCATATTTTGGTACTTGATGCATGCTAACTTTAGCATGCTAGCATGTTAAACAAGTGTTTCATGTACTCACTTCAGAGTAATACATTTTGGTACTTGATGTATGTTAGTTAGCATGCAATGTTTTTTCCATAATTTAACAGTTATACTCGTCATTATTTCAGTAATGCCAATTGCAAGCATGTTATTGTTAGCATGGTAGTGTTAGCATGCTAGGTTTTTTTTTGCTAATTTTGCAGGTTCACAGCATCAAATATTTTGTTACTTGACGAATGATACCTGTTCGCATTCTAACATTAGCATGCTAGCTTTTTTTTTTTGTTAATTTTGTAGGTAGACACCTCAGTCATATATTGGTACTTGATGCATGCTAACTTTAGCGTGCTAGCATGTTAAACAAGTGTGTCATGTACTCACTTCAGAGTAATACATTTTGGTACTTGATGTATGTTAGTTAGCATGCAATGTTCTTTCCATAATTTAACAGTTATACTCGTCATTATTTCAGTAATGCCAATTGCAAGCACGTTATTGTTAGCATGGTAGTGTTAGCATGCTAGGTTTTTTTTTTGCTAATTTTGCAGGTTCACAGCATCAAATATTTTGTTACTTGACGAATGATACCTGTTCGCATTCTAACATTAGCATGCTAGCTTTTTTTTGTTGTTAATTTTGTAGGTAGACACCTCAGTCATATTTTGGTACTTGATGCATGCTAACTTTAGCGTGCTAGCATGTTAAACAAGTGTGTCATGTACTCACTTCAGAGTAATACATTTTGGTACTTGATGTATGTTAGTTAGCATGCAATGTTTTTTCCATAATTTAACAGTTATACTCGTCATTATTTCAGTAATGCCAATTGCAAGCATGTTATTGTTAGCATAGTACTGTTAGCATGCTAGTTTTATTTGTGCTAATTTTGCAGGTTCACAGCATCAAATATTATGCTACCTGACAAATGATACCTGTTCGCATTCTAACGTTAGCATGCTACCTTTTTTGGTTAATTTTGTAGGTAGACACCTCAGTCATATTTTGGTACTTGATGCATGCTAACTTTAGCGTGCTAGCATGTTAAACAAGTGTGTCATGTACTCACTTCAGAGTAATACATTTTGGTACTTGATGTATGTTAGTTAGCATGCAATGTTTTTTCCATAATTTAACAGTTATACTCGTCATTATTTCAGTAATGCCAATTGCAAGCATGTTATTGTTAGCATGGTAGTGTTAGCATGCTAGGTTTTTTTTTTGCTAATTTTGCAGGTTCACAGCATCAAATATTTTGTTACTTGACGAATGATACCTGTTCGCATTCTAACATTAGCATGCTAGCTTTTTTTTTTTGTTAATTTTGTAGGTAGACACCTCAGTCATATTTTGGTACTTGATGCATGCTAACTTTAGCATGCTAGCATGTTAAACAAGTGTGTCATGTACTCACTTCAGAGTAATACATTTTGGTACTTGATGTATGTTAGTTAGCATGCAATGTTTTTTCCATAATTTAACAGATATACTCGTCATTATTTCAGTAATGCCAATTGCAAGCATGTTATTGTTAGCATGGTAGTGTTAGCATGCTAGGTTTTTTTTTGCTAATTTTGCAGGTTCACAGCATCAAATATTTTGTTACTTGACGAATGATACCTGTTCGCATTCTAACATTAGCATGCTAGCTTTTTTTTGTTTGTTAATTTTGTAGGTAGACACCTCAGTCATATATTGGTACTTGATGCATGCTAACTTTAGCGTGCTAGCATGTTAAACAAGTGTGTCATGTACTCACTTCAGAGTAATACATTTTGGTACTTGATGTATGTTAGTTAGCATGCAATGTTCTTTCCATAATTTAACAGTTATACTCGTCATTATTTCAGTAATGCCAATTGCAAGCATGTTATTGTTAGCATGGTAGTGTTAGCATGCTAGGTTTTTTTTTGCTAATTTTGCAGGTTCACAGCATCAAATATTTTGTTACTTGACGAATGATACCTGTTCGCATTCTAACATTAGCATGCTAGCTTTTTTTTGTTGTTAATTTTGTAGGTAGACACCTCAGTCATATTTTGGTACTTGATGCATGCTAACTTTAGCATGCTAGCATGTTAAACAAGTGTGTCATGTACTCACTTCAGAGTAATACATTTTGGTACTTGATGTATGTTAGTTAGCATGCAATGTTTTTTCCATAATTTAACAGTTATACTCGTCATTATTTCAGTAATGCCAATTGCAAGCATGTTATTGTTAGCATGGTAGTGTTAGCATGCTAGGTTTTTGTTTGCTAATTTTGCAGGTTCACAGCATCAAATATTTTGTTACTTGACGAATGATACCTGTTCGCATTCTAACATTAGCATGCTAGCTTTTTTTTTTGTTAATTTTGTAGGTAGACACCTCAGTCATATTTTGGTACTTGATGCATGCTAACTTTAGCGTGCTAGCATGTTAAACAAGTGTGTCATGTACTCACTTCAGAGTAATACATTTTGGTACTTGATGCATGTTACAGTTAACATGCAATGTTTTTTTGATAATTTAACAGTTATACTCTTCATTATTTCAGAAATGCCAATTGCAAGCATGTTATTGTTAGCATAGTACTGTTAGCATGCTAGTTTTATTTGTGCTAATTTTGCAGGTTCACAGCATCAAATATTATGTTACCTGACAAATGATACCTGTTCGCATTCTAACGTTAGCATGCTACCTTTTTTGGTTAATTTTGTAGGTAGACACCTCAGTCATATATTGGTACTTGATGCATGCTAACTTTAGCGTGCTAGCATGTTAAACAAGTGTGTCATGTACTCACTTCAGAGTAATACATTTTGGTACTTGATGTATGTTAGTTAGCATGCAATGTTTTTTCCATAATTTAACAGTTATACTCGTCATTATTTCAGTAATGCCAATTGCAAGCATGTTATTGTTAGCATGGTAGTGTTAGCATGCTAGGTTTTTTTTTGCTAATTTTGCAGGTTCACAGCATCAAATATTTTGTTACTTGACGAATGATACCTGTTCGCATTCTAACATTAGCATGCTAGCTTTTTTTTTGTGTTAATTTTGTAGGTAGACACTTCAGTCATATTTTGGTACTTGATGCATGCTAACTTTAGCGTGCTAGCATGTTAAACAAGTGTGTCATGTACTCACTTCAGAGTAATACATTTTGGTACTTGATGTATGTTAGTTAGCATGCAATGTTTTTTCCATAATTTAACAGTTATACTCGTCATTATTTCAGTAATGCCAATTGCAAGCATGTTATTGTTAGCATGGTAGTGTTAGCATGCTAGGTTTTTTTTTGCTAATTTTGCAGGTTCACAGCATCAAATATTTTGTTACTTGACGAATGATACCTGTTCGCATTCTAACATTAGCATGCTAGCTTTTTTTTGTTGTTAATTTTGTAGGTAGACACCTCAGTCATATTTTGGTACTTGATGCATGCTAACTTTAGCGTGCTAGCATGTTAAACAAGTGTGTCATGTACTCACTTCAGAGTAATACATTTTGGTACTTGATGTATGTTAGTTAGCATGCAATGTTTTTTCCATAATTTAACAGTTATACTCGTCATTATTTCAGTAATGCCAATTGCAAGCATGTTATTGTTAGCATGGTAGTGTTAGCATGCTAGGTTTTTTTTTGCTAATTTTGCAGGTTCACAGCATCAAATATTTTGTTACTTGACGAATGATACCTGTTCGCATTCTAACATTAGCATGCTAGCTTTTTTTTTTTTGTTAATTTTGTAGGTAGACACCTCAGTCATATTTTGGTACTTGATGCATGCTAACTTTAGCATGCTAGCATGTTAAACAAGTGTTTCATGTACACACTTCAGAGTAATACATTTTGGTACTTGATGCATGTTACAGTTAACATGCAATGTTTTTTTGATAATTTAACAGTTATACTCTTCATTATTTCAGAAATGCCAATTGCAAGCATGTTATTGTTAGCATAGTACTGTTAGCATGCTAGTTTTATTTGTGCTAATTTTGCAGGTTCACAGCATCAAATATTATGTTACCTGACAAATGATACCTGTTCGCATTCTAACGTTAGCATGCTACCTTTTTTGGTTAATTTTGTAGGTAGACACCTCAGTCATATATTGGTACTTGATGCATGCTAACTTTAGCGTGCTAGTATTTTAAACAACTTTCATGTGCACACTGAGTAATATTTTTTTGGTACTTGATGCATGTTACAGTGAGCATGCAATTTTTTTCCAATAATTCAACGATATACTCATTATTTCAGTAATGCTAACTGCAAGCATGTTATTGTTAGCATAGTACTGTTAGCATGCTAGCTTTTTTTTTTTACAAAGTTTTACAAAAATAGAATAGTTGTCGAAGACCAAACGTTTTCACACTAAAAAATTCAAACATGTGAGGGCAATTTTGTTATTTTTCATTTTCAAAATATATGTATTTTTTTAACCTGTAGGGCTCCCTTCAAGTTTGGTCCCGGAGATTTAAAAATGTAAAAAATAAGTCATATATTAACACTTAAATCTCTAGATCCACTTCAGATCCATATGTCGATATAAAGTTGGGTTTTTTTTACAATTTATTTCTACTATTTTATGCCCTTTTTGTCAAAGAAAATATTTTTTTTTATGGCAAACCCACAAACTATGCAATATTCCCCCCCCAAAAATATTACAAAGTAGAATATTTGATGTGGAGTAATTGGAGCCTTTAAATAGATTATTAATTCATAACATTCATTTTAATTCATTATTTATTTATTTTTTAGTAAAGACAATTTTGAAAAAAAAATCTTACAAAAAATATTGGTTATCCAAAAGAGCCCAACTCATAAAACTGTTAAAAAATAAGTCACACTTTTTTTATTTGATTATTTATTTTAATTTTTTTTCAACGCTAATCAGTCTAAATACATTTTTTTTCAGTTTTTTTTGTTGGTTTGTTTTATGTCCTTATTGTCGTAGAAAATTTGGAGGGCGGGAGAGGGGGAGTGGCAAACCCACAAACTATGCAATATTTTCCCCAAAAAATATTTCAAAGTGGAATATTTGATGTGAAGTAATTGGAGCCTTATATAGGTAAATAATTCATAACAGTTATTTTGATTGATTTTTTATTTTATTTTTTTAGTAAAGAGTTTGAAAAAAAATATTACTAAAATTATTGGGTATCCAAAAGGGTCCCCCTCAAGTGTTAAAAATATATATTTTTTTACATTCAACGCCTAAATCAGTCTAAATCCATTTTCTTCAGGGGGAGTGGCAAACCCACAAATTATGCAATATTTTCCCCCAAAAAATATTTCAAAGTGTAATATTTATAATAATCAGAAATAAAATAAAATATAAACAGATACACACACACACATATATATATATATACACATATACATGCATATATATATATATATACATATACATGCATATATACATATACATGCATATATATATATACACATGCATATATATATATATATATACACACACACACACACACACACACACACACACATATATATATAAATATTATTAATGTATTATTATTATTTTATTTTTATTTTTTTTGGTTTATTTAATCGATGTATTTGTAGATATTACTTTGTTTTTTTTTGTTGTTTCTTTCTTTTTGGCGGGGGTAGCTGTTATGGGTGGGATATAAACAAAAATATTTTGACATTTAGGGCAGACAATAGATATATGATTTATGTGAATATGATGTAATGGATAGGAAAGTCTGATGCTGGATGTCAATAAAAATAAAATGAAAAAACAAAACAAAAAACAAAGTGTAATATTTGATGTGAAGTAATTGGAGCCTTACCTAAAGTAGATCAATAATTCATCACAACATTGATTTTGATCATTCTTTTTTTTTTTTTTTTTTTTTAGCAATGACAGTTTTAAAGAAAACAAATCTCACAAAAATTCCACTCATAAAAGTGTTAAAAATAAGTCATACTTTTAAAACTATATACATTTTAACGCTTAAATCAGTCTAAATCAATATTGTTTTATTGTTGTTGTTGCAATGCCAGTTTTAAAGAAAATAAATCTCACAAAAAATATTGGGGATCCAAAAGAGCCCCACTAATAAAGTGTTAAAAATAGGTTATACATTATTTTAATTTATTTTTTACTCTGCAACACTGTCAATTATTTGTTTTCATTCATTTATTTTTTGCCCTTTTTGTCAAGGAAAAAAAACGTCTTTTTTTTTTATGGCATACAACAATATGCAATATTTTCCTCAGGAAATATTTCAAAGTGGAATATTTGAAGCTTCAGCCTTTAACCAATTGTTACTATAACAATCTACAAGGTTAATACAGTTCACTTCTTTCTTTTGTATTTCAAGTTGTAGAATTGAAGACATTATCTGTAAATAAACAATCCGCCTGTTATTTTAAGTAATATGCCAGAAATGACAAACTATGTATATTTCTATTTTTTTTAAAGAAAAATACCAAATTAATTATACATAGCAATTTCTGTTTTCTTAAATTACTTTCAAATTCATGTAATATTACGATATTTTTCCGTAAAATGTTTCATGAAAATTTCTGTAATTATGTTTTTGATCATTATTTGGTTTACAATGTTTTACTTTAATTTTATGGTTTTCGTTTGGCAGTCGTAGCTGCCAGTAGATGACCGTTTTTTTACAGAATTTTTTTTTACAGTATATGATTAGCCTAAGTGGCTGGACAGGACAAAAAATAAAAATAAAAATAAAAAGCTTCAAATGGGTCAATTATTCACGTTATTATTTTTTGAGCAATGCCAGTTTTAAAGAAAACCATAATAGCCTGCATGGCAGCTTCGTGTTATTAGAGTCCACATTTGCAACTTTTTTCATTGCAGTTTTTGTAATGTTATTTTTAAAATGTGCCGCGGGCTGTTAAAAACATTTGCTACAAATGGCCCTTGGGTACCCCTGTGTCTGAGGGACCAATGCACATAAAGTAGTTGAATGTTTATTATCAGATTTAGAGTTGAATCAGACAGAAATGAAGGTTTATTTGGAAAGCATTCCACCGAGCTAATGGCACTGATTGAGCCTCCTGTAAGACGAGACGGGAGCGAAATGAGCCCTCAGAGGAAGCTCCCGGTTGCCAAATCGCTTCCGTGTGAGGAAACAAGAACCTTCCAAGCTGCCAAGATAGCAGGCAAATTACAAGATGCGGTTCTATGAATAAATAAATAATTTCACAGCCAATCCCGCTGCGTTCTCGGGAGATAGAAGACGTTGGGGCTGGTGACAAGGCGCACTTGGGGGTAGGGGGGGGAACAGGAGCATTGGCGCCCCCAGCCTGTTGGACAGGTGTTACGGCAAGCACATACCTGAAGGCATCCATGGCGTCATGTTGCGTCAGCCTCCGGGGACACGCTGGTTGACTGTGGTCATGCATGCTGCAGAGGAAGCAGTCAATTAGCCAAGACTTATCAGTAACAATGTGTACACGGCCCCCATTATCCCCCCCAAACAGCCTGTCCGCTCTTTCACTGCCGGCTTACACGACCGGGGGTTAAGTGTTCCTTAATTGACACAGACTCCTGCCGTCTCATGCGTTATTCATCAGGCATCGCCACACGGCAATCACACTTTCATGTGCGCCATTAGCCCGCCAGCAGCTAGCATCAGGCGGCAGGTATATAGCGCCATCTTCATTTCTGAGGGAATAATGCATGAGCGCTGACGGCAGAGTTCACTGGTATGCAGGACGGGTGCACGCCAGAAGGCGGAGAAGGCGTCATGCTCTGATAGGGACCCCGGTGCTACAGGTTGTCATGCTACCACGCTAGGAAATCAAGCTAATTAGCATAGTGTTTGAGATGAATTCTCCATAGCCCAACGTCTTCAATCTCCTGAGAAACCCTGGAGTTCTATTGTATTGCTTTTCATATAATATTGATTTTCTTCTTAAAAACGCATCTTGTTAAATGTGTTTTGAGTTACGACCTTATTGTGTAAATTGAGATGACACTACTGTATAAGAGACGTAAAAAAGTAAGCAAAGACCTGACGTTTCTGACGACTTTGGCAAACTAACAATGAATCTTCCTCGTTTACTCACACACTCGTTTTGGAATTTTATCTACCATTCACAATCCTTATGTAAGACAAGAACACATATGTTGTGTTTTTGCAGTCCATGAATGTCCCCCGCTTGCTTCATTTTCATTTTGGGGACGTCTGCAATCCATCCATTAAAAGGGGGGTACTGTAATGATTCGTTGCCCGGGTAATGACTTGGTTTGTTTTATTATTCTTCCTTTATTTTGCATTCTATATCGTAAATAAACATTAGCAATAGTCATATAACAATGGTTATGACTGAAAGAATAAGATCGCGGATACAAGAGGCCGAAATGAGTTTCCTAAGAAGGGTGGCTGGCATCTCCCTTAAAGATAGGGTGAGAAGTTCAGTCACCCGAGAGAGACTCAGAGTAGAGCCGCTGCTCCTTCGCTTGGAAAGGAGCCAGCTTAGGTGGTTCGGGCATCTCGTGCAGATGCCTCACGAGAGTCTCCCTAGGGAGGTCCTCGTTGCACGTCCCACTGGGAGGAGACCCCGGAGCAGACCACGGACCAGACGGGGGGAATACATCTCTTCTCTGGCCTGGGAACGTTTCAGGATCCCCAGGAGGAAGTTGCCAATGTTGCTCTGGAGAGGGAAGTCTGGGGGTCTCTGCTGGAGCACGTTGTCCCCACGACCCGATTCCGGATAAGCGGTTGAAGATGGATGGATTGATCCAACAATGGAGCTAATGAGAGTTGCTCTGTTCCACCTATAAAGTGCACTAAAAACATCCAAAATGTCATGATTCGTTGCCCGTGTTATGTTTTTGTTCTATGTTTTAGTCGAGTTGTGTTCACAATGTGCTTGTTAGTGTTGTTGGTTGCACCGGTGTCTTGCCCTGGCACTGCCTTCCTCCAATCCACCCTCTCTCTCCTCTTGTGTTTAGTCCATGTGTATTTAGTTATCTGTTACTGTCTTGTCTTTGTCTGTACGTCGTATGGAAGTTGTTGGGTCCTCCTCACCAAACCTCCACATCCACAACAGTGACAGTACGATCGGACTAAGAAATGGACCCAAGAGATGGCCTCCCTCCAGCTCTTCCCGACGACGTCACGGAAGAAACGTCCGCAGGAGCTTGCAGCCTGCCTCCTCGTTGGCAGTCCATAAATGCCCCCCGCTTGCTTCATTTTGGGGACGTCTGGAATCCGTCCATTAAAGGGGGGGTACTGTTATGATTCGTCGCCCGGGTAATGGCTTGGTTTGTTTTGTTATTCATCCTATGTTTTAGTTCAAAAGCTAAATACTATCTATGTGTGCTTCTCATTGTTTTACAGCTTTCTTAATTCCTTCAAAACATTTAGTAGTCATATCAAACTTACGAAGCACCCGCTCTCTGTTTCATCGCCTCACTTTCAGCTAGCTAGCTGTTAAAGCTAAGTTAGTCCCAGTCCGAAGCTAATGCTCCTTTCTCATGCATAGGTTGGCCCTACTAGAGGGCCGTGCCCGCCAGTTTGAGCAGAGTAATATCGCAACTATAGACGCCGTGGACACATTTGCTAGCGTTAGCTGTAGCGAGCTGAGTGGCCCAGTTTATAGCAGCCCTAAGCGGCCATGGTGAACCGGTAAAGACGCATAATATATTTAGCCCTTTAGCTAGTCCCACACCCCAGTCTACCGGACACCACACCTTAGTCATAGGGTACTCTATCACCCGGGGGCCGGATAAGCATTGAAGCGAATCTTAGGGAGCTGATTTGCAACCGGCCTGGCAAACATGTACAACAGGCTAATCGCTCCACTAGCTACGCCAACATAGTTGTACACGTCGGTTACAATGACACTAGGATGAGACAGTCAGGGATTACAAAGAGGAACATAGCTAGGACTTGTCTCAGGCCCCCTGCCTGCGAGAGGCAATGATGAGAGGTATAGCAGATTAGTCTTGCTTAACAAGTGGCTGGCTAGATTTTGTAGAGCACAGGGACTAACGCTTATTAATAATTGGCTCTCTTTTTGAGGCATACCGGGCTTGCTGAGGAGGGACGGCCTTCACCCTAACTGGGAAGGCACCATCACTCTAAATAGTACATAGATTACTGTTTGAGTCACACTTGACTAACTACACTAGAACAAGCTCGGACACAGGCAATTACAGTGTCTGTTAGTCCGGGTGAGGAGTCAGTTAAGATAGAACTAACCAGCACCAGGCTAGAAAATTCCTGCACACATAGCATTTCTCGTAGAATATAACTTTTTTTTTGCTGTAGTGACTGTGCCAGAGGAGGACCTGCATTCTATTAAGGTGGCAAATTATGACGCGTTCAATTTATCGCAACACCAAGCAAATAATCTCAAGATCCCCATAATATTCCTAGATGTGGTTGAAATTATTTAAGGCACACTATGCAAAATAGACGTAATGTTATTAATATCCGTACTACGGATACCATTAACAAAAATTGCTCAAAACAGCCCACTACCTATAATATGGGCTTTTCAAACACCAGATCATTGTCTCCCAAAACTTTATTAGTTAATGAGATCATTAGAGACAACAATCTTAAAGTCATTGGTCTCAGTGAACCTTGGCTAAAACCAGATATTTTTTTTTCCGCTTAACGAGGCATCTCCTTCTAACTACATGAGTGCACATATTCCTCATCCCCTTAAAAGGAGTGGAAGTGTTATGATCCGCTGCCCGGATCATAGTTTGTTTACGTTTTATGTCTGTTGGCTTAGTTCTGTTACAGCACCCCCGTTTTGTGTCTCCTTGGTTGCCATGGTTATTTATTGTTTTCACCTGCCTCTGATTAGTGTTCGGCACGCTCACCTGCTGACGGGCACTAGTCAGAGAGCTATTTCGTCCTGCCTTTTCGCCTCACTCATCCTGGTGCTTTTGTTTGCTTAAAGCAACTGTCACGTTGGTTCCCTATGGTTTTTCTTGCGCTAAGTCCCGTCTTAGTGTTCCTTGTTAGCTATTCTGTTTGCTCCTCGTGCTATAGGCATTCCAGTGCATGGATGCTTTTTGCACCAACAGCCGTGACGCCCAAGACTTAGGCGTGAAACTTTTAGGCTGCTGCGGTTCTGGCGACACTCGTGTCTGCCTTCTCGACAGCCATGGATGTGGCCATTCCGTGGTCGGCCTCGCCTGCTGCAGCGGCATTCCACTCGCCGCCGTCACCTGACTCGTCCTCGGTGGATTCGGGGACACTTGACCTGGCGACCCTCTGCCAAGTCCCCCCTTCGCCCTCCCGTGACTTTGGACTTTGTTTTTGTTTTTGTTTTGGGGAAATCTGATGATGTTGATCTTCCTATCATTGTGAAGCAGAATTTACCAAGTGTTGGATTGTTCACCCACTAATGGGGAACGTGAGCTGGGTTTAGACCGTCATGAAACAGATTCGTTTTACCCTACTGATGATGTGTTGTTGCAATAGTTATGGGTTACAGCCCTGCAACCCACATCTGCGGTCCCTTCCAAAGTTTCTCGTTGTTCCCTTTGGGTTGAGTTTTTTTTCCTGCCCTGATGTGGGATCTTAGCCCAGGATGTCGTTGTGGCTTGTGCAGCCCTTTGAGACACTTGTGATTAAGGGCTATATAAGTCAACTTTGATTGATTTAAGTATTTTTTTGCTTCTTGTTTTTGCAGTTCTTGTTAGCTATCCTTAGCTATGTTTCCTTGTGCTTGTTTTGTGCATATCCTTGTTGCACTCTACCCTTAACCTGCAGTTTTCTGCTTTTTTGAAATCACAAGCTCCACTAAGACAAGCATTCCTGACATCTCCGGGTATAAGTTTATGTCCACAGCCTTCTACTATCCAGGTGAGAGGCATGATTTATAATCTAGAATTTACTTTCACCAACTCAGAGGCAATGCAGCAGCTCTGTATAGCAGCTAAAGCTAGTTAGCTCTCTGTGATCACTGCGCCTCTACAAATAGTTTGTCTGCGTTAGCGCTTATAACAATATCGCTAATACTTGGTTAATATTCAGGTCATGTAAATGGAGTACTGCTGGTGGTTTTTGGATGTTTTTAGAGGTCTTTATGGGCGGAATAGTGTAGTCTCATTAGCTGCATTGTTAGCCACCTCGTACTTGCCGTGTTTTACGACTTAGAATGTATAAACAAAGAATAAAATCATATGTTCTTGTCTTACATAAGGATTGTGAATGATAGGGAAATTTCTCTACACCTGTCTTACTCAGGAGTCAGGAGTCTCAGGTGTTCTCAGGGCCCCAAAACGAACCGTATTCGTGGCGAAAATCAAGTCTATCCCGTTTTGAAATAGACGAGAAATGTCACGTTTGAAGGCACCATAACAAGCCGTGTTCTATATATCGTGCACGTATGACAACGCCTTCTTTCATCGCCGGCACAAACCAGATGAAAGGCGCTTCAAACAGAATTGGGCTTTGGCATGCAGCTCGCTTAACGAGCCTCCACCGCGCTGCAGCTCCCTCATGCGCAGACTCATGCCATTGGCTAAAAATAACACAGGTTCTCAAGGAGATTCTTCGGGGACACTTCTTGGATCGAGATAACAAAGATGCCTTTGGGCTTCCCTACTGACAACGTTGCCCCTAACCACTCACAATGACTCTAAAAATGTAGGAGAAAAGGAAGCAAAAGGAGCAGAAGATATGCTTGCTAGCAAGAGGATTTCGTGAGCTAGCATTACGTCAAGCGAGTTAGCGACTGACAAGATAAGACCTAGCTATGTTTAAAATCTGCATTCCGTCAGTTAGCTACTTTGGCTAGGAGCAGAAGATATGCTTACTCGCAAGAGGATTTTGCTAGCTAGCATTAGCGTCAAGCGAGTTAGCGACTGACAAACAAGATAAGACCTAGCTATGTTTAAAATCTGCATTCCGTCAGTTAGCTACTTTGGCTAGGAGCAGAAGATAAGCTTACTCGCAAGAGGATTTCGCAAGCTAGCATTAGCGTCTAGCAAGTTAGCAAAAAAAATCTACATTCCGTCAGTTAGCTACTTAGGCTAGCAACAGAAAATATGCTTACTAGCAAGAGGATTTTGCTAGCTAGCATTAGCGTCAAGCGAGTTAGCAATTCAAACAAGATAAGACCTAGCTATGTTTAAAATCTGCATTCCGTCAGTTAGCTACTTTGGCTAGGAGCAGAAGATATGCTTGCTAGCAAGAGGATTTTGCGAGCTAGCATTAGCATCTAGCGAGTTAGCGACTCACAAAAAAGATAAGACCTACCTATGTTTAAAATCTGCATTCCGCACTATGTATGACATCAAAAAAACAAAAAATATATAGACTTTTTCTTCACTTTAGGGCTCTCTTCAAGTTTAGTCCCAGGGACCCAGAAGGGTCTCAGTCATAAAAACAAAAACAATAAAAAGTCAGATTAGTATTTTTTATTATTTAAATCTATAGATCAACTTCAGGTCTATTGAGATAATTACAACATAATTATGTTTTATGCCCTCTTTTTCAAATCCATGTTTTCTATGGCAAAAACACCCATCCTTCCATCCATTTTCTACCGCTTATTCCCTTTGGGGTCACGGGGGGCGCTGGAGCCTATCTCAGCTACAATCGGGCGGAAGGCGGGGTACACCCTGGACAAGTCGCCACCTCATCGCAGGGCCAACACAGATAGACAGACAACATTCACACTCACATTCACACACTAGGGCCAATTTAGTGTTGCCAATCAACCTATCCCCAGGTGCATGTCTTTGGAGGTGGGAGGAAGCCGGAGTACCCGGAGGGAACCCACGCAGTCACGGGGAGAACATGCAAACTCCACACAGAAAGATCCCGAGCCCGGGATTGAACCCAGGACTTCTCAGGACCTTCGTATTGTGAGGCAGATGCACTAACCCCTCTGCCACCGTGCTGCCCTGGCAAAAACACAACATAGGCAATTATAATATAACTATTACAATAATAATAATAATAATAATTCATAAGAGCATCGATTTCAAATTGGGCAGCAGCCCAAGCAGGGAAGCCCAGACTTCCCTCTCCCCAGCCACTTCGTCCAGCTCTTCCCGGGGGATCCTGAGGCATTCTCAGGCCAGCCGGGAGACATAGTCTTCCCAACGTGTCCTGGGTCTTCCCCGTGGCCTCCTACCGGTCGAACGTGCCCTAAACACCTCCCTAGAGAGGCGATCGGGTGGCATCCTGACCAGATGCCCGAACCACCTCATCTGGCTCCTCTCGATGTGGAGGAGCAGCGGCTTTACTTTGAGCTCCCCTCGGATGGCAGAGCTTCTCACCCTATCTCTAAGGGAGAGCCCTGCCACCCGGCGGAGAAAACTCATTTCGGCCGCTTGTACCCGTGATCTTGTCCTTTCGGTCATAACCCAAAGTTCATGACCATAGGTGAGGATGGGAACGTAGATCGACCGGTAAATTGAGAGCTTTGCCTTCCGGCTCAGCTCCTTCTTCACCACAACGGATCGATACAGCGTCCGCATTACTGAAGACGCCGCACCAATCCGCCTGTCGATCTCACGATCCACTCTTCCCCCACTCGTGAACAAGTCTCCGAGGTACTTGAACTCCTCCACTTGGGGCAGGGTTTCCTCCGCAACCCGGAGATGGCACTCCACCCTTTTCCGGGCGAGAACCATGGACTCGGACTTGGAGGTGCTGATTCCCATCCCAGTCGCTTCACACTCAGCTGCAAACCGATCCAGCGAGAGCTGAAGATCCTGGCCAGATGAAGCCATCAGGACCACATCATCTGCAAAAAGCAGAGACCTAATCCTGCAGCCACCAAACCGGATCCCCTCAACGCCTTGACTGCGCCTAGAAATTCTGTCCATAAAAGTTATGAACAGAATCGGTGACAAAGGGCAGCCTTGGCGGAGTCCAACCCTCACTGGAAACGTGTCTGACTTACTGCCGGCAATGCGGACCAAGCTCTGACACTGATCATACAGGGAGCAGACCGCCAAAATCAGACAGTCCGTTACCCCATACTCTCTGAGCACTCCCCACAGGACTTCCCGAGGGACACGGTCGAATGCCTTCTCCAAGTCCACAAAGCACATGTAGACTGGTTGGGCAAACTCCCATGCACCCTCAAGGACCCTGCCTTGTCTTTGTAGTGCATTCAATTGAATATGGGTTGAAAAGGATTTGCAAATCATTGTATTCCGTTTATATTTACATTTAACACAATTTCCCAACTCATATGGAAACGGGGTTTGTGTATATATATATATATATATATATATATATATATATATAAACATTTACATACACACACACATTACACACATATATATATATATATATATATATATATATATATATTATATATATAGACACGTTTTTATACACATTCACATTTGTATATATACACACATATACATATATATACACATATATATATATATATATATATATATCTGTGTGTATGAATGTGTGTGTGTGTGTTACATGTCGTATTTGCTGATGTTGCTCTATTATTGTTGTGTTTGCTGTCGTTTTTGTCTCTCTGTCTAATCCCCCTCTTGTCCCCACAATTTCCCCCTCTGTCTTCTTTTTTTCCCTCTTTCTATTCCCTCCTGCTCCGGCCCGGCTGAACCAAATGATAATGTAAATACATTTACTAAAGTCAAATACAAATAAGGCAACAAGAGAAGTATCCTACACTTCTCTTTTGTAAAGTAAATCTGAACAGCCGATATTGGGCATCTACATCAACTCTAAGATTTGCCTGAGAAGCTCGACAGATCAAAAAAAAAAAAAGAAAAAAAAAAAGAATGTGTGTGTGTGTGTATACACAGGTAAAAGCCAGTAAATTAGAATATTTTGAAAAACTTGATTTATTTCAGTAATTGCATTCAAAAGGTGTAACTTGTACATTATATTTATTCATTGCACACAGACTGATGCATTCAAATGTTTATTTCATTTAATTTTGATGATTTGAAGTGGCAACAAATGAAAATCCAAAATTCCGTGTGTCACAAAATTAGAATATTACTTAAGGCTAATACAAAAAAGGGATTTTTAGAAATGTTGGCCAACTGAAATGTATGAAAATGAAAAATATGAGCATGTACAATACTCAATACTTGGTTGGAGCTCCTTTTGCCTCAATTACTGCGTTAATGCGGCGTGGCATGGAGTCGATGAGTTTCTGGCACTGCTCAGGTGTTATGAGAGCCCAGGTTGCTCTGATAGTGGCCTTCAACTCTTCTGCGTTTTTGGGTCTGGCATTCTGCATCTTCCTTTTCACAATACCCCACAGATTTTCTATGGGGCTAAGGTCAGGGGAGTTGGCGGGCCAATTTAGAACAGAAATACCATGGTCCGTAAACCAGGCACGGGTAGATTTTGCGCTGTGTGCAGGCGCCAAGTCCTGTTGGAACTTGAAATCTCCATCTCCATAGAGCAGGTCAGCAGCAGGAAGCATGAAGTGCTCTAAAACTTGCTGGTAGACGGCTGCGTTGACCCTGGATCTCAGGAAACAGAGTGGACCGACACCAGCAGATGACATGGCACCCCAAACCATCACTGATGGTGGAAACTTTACACTAGACTTCAGGCAACGTGGATCCTGTGCCTCTCCTGTCTTCCTCCAGACTCTGGGACCTCGATTTCCAAAGGAAATGCAAAATTTGCATGGTTGGGTGATGGTTTGGGGTGCCATGTCATCTGCTGGTGTCGGTCCACTCTGTTTCCTGAGATCCAGGGTCAACGCAGCCGTCTACCAGCAAGTTTTAGAGCACTTCATGCTTCCTGCTGCTGACCTGCTCTATGGAGATGGAGATTTCAAGTTCCAACAGGACTTGGCGCCTGCACACAGCGCAAAATCTACCCGTGCCTGGTTTACGGAACATGGTATTTCTGTTCTAAATTGGCCTGCCAACTCCCCTGACCTTAGCCCCATAGAAAATCTGTGGGGTATTGTGAAAAGGAAGATGCAGAATGCCAGACCCAAAAACGCAGAAGAGTTGAAGGCCACTATCAGAGCAACCTGGGCTCTCATAACACCTGAGCAGTGCCAGAAAGTCATCGACTCCATGCCACGCCGCAATAACGCAATAATTGAGGCAAAAGGAGCTCCAACCAAGTATTGAGTATTGTACATGCTCATATTTTTCATTTTCATACTTTTCAGTTGGCCAACATTTCTAAAAATCCCTTTTTTGTATCAGCCTTAAGTAATATTCTAATTTTGTGACACACGGAATTTTGGATTTTCATTTGTTGCCACTTCAAATCATCAAAATTAAATGAAATAAACATTTGAATGCATCAGTCTGTGTGCAATGAATAAATATAATGTACAAGTTACACCTTCTGAATGCAATTACTGAAATAAATCAAGTTTTTCAAAATATTCTAATTTACTGGCTTTTACCTGTATATACACACACATATATATATATATACACATACATATATACATACACATATACATATATATATATATACATACATACACACACACACACACTTTAACATTAACTTTAAAAGTAAAACAAATAAAGTACCAATGATTGTCACACACACACTAGGTGTGGCGAAATTATTCTCTGCATTTGACCCATCACCCTTGATCACCCCCTGGGAGGTGAGGGGAGCAGTGAGCAGCAGCGTTGGCCGCACCCGGGAATCATTTTTGGTGATTCAACCCCCAATTCCAACCCTTGATGCTGAGTGCCAAGCAGGAAGGTAATGGGTCCCATTTTTATAGTCTTTGGTATGACTCAGCCGGGGTTTGAACTCACAACCTACCGATCTCAGGGCGGACACTCTAACCACTAGGCCAACACTTCAATACCAATATCATTGTCAGATCTTTTCGTCGATATCAAGTTTTCAGGGTTTTGTTTTTTTTTAATATTTCATGCTATTTTTGTCAAAGAAAATAGTTTTTTAATGGCAAAAACACAAACAATGCAATATTCCTGCATGCACGCATGATATATTTGTAACTACATCCACACAACTGGTATGTCACTACCAATTTACAGACGATGTTTTTATCACATACAGTACAAGTTGTTGGCAGATTGAAAACAAACTGTGTCTAATATGACTATATGCTCCTCTATGGTACTCTGGCGGTATATAATGGTTGAGAGGTCAAATTACACTTTTAATAATATTTGCACTTATTTCAAAAGGGACAAGCTTGGATTATTTTGGTTTTAGTGGAAAAAGTGTTATTTTATAGCAGGTTTACAGTATATCGAATAATGGCATTACAAAAAGGAGCCAATGTATACTTACTCAATAGCTCGTGCCAAAAATACCTTAGCAAAAAACGGACAACGCTAATTGTGAGATTAATACATTTACAATTCCTGTGGCCATATTTCAACCCGCTAAACTTTAAAATGGACAGTCTGTTACATCATTTCATCTTCAAAGGCAATAAAAAGACCCACAATTGTCCCAGGTCTCCCCATCATCTCTCCATGGGGGGGGGGCCAACATGGTCCGGCTGGCGTCATTAGCTTAATAAGCATCATTCGTTAGCACGTTTAGCAGTTTGAAGCAGTGCCATCGATAAAATATGCCAGTATTTCTTCCAAGGAGGCTGAAGAAAACAACCTTGTTAGCGGCGGCGAATCAATACGTCAATAACGCTTGCTACAGCATCGCAATGATGAGCGCAAACAATCATTGACGAGTCCTCACTTCATGAAGAATCTGGTGGTTTGCCTCTAATGTAAAATATGTTACACACACACACATACTGTATATACAGTACATATACACACACACACTAATATATATATACATACACACATACATATATATACATACACACACACACACATATACAGTGGGGCGAAAAAGTATTTAGTCTGCCACCGATTGTGCAAGTTCTCCCACTTAAAATGATGACAGAGGTCTGTAATTTTCATCATAGGTACACTTCAACTGTGAGAGACAGAATGTGAAAAAATCCAGGAATTCACATTGTAGGAATTTTAAAGAATTTATTTGTAAATGATGGTGGAAAATAAGTATTTGGTCACTTCAAACAAGGACGATCTCTGGCTCTCACAGACCTGTAACTTCTTCTTTAAGAAGCTCTTCTGTCCTCCACTCGTTACCTGTATTAATGGCACCTGTTTGAACTCGTTATCTGTATAAAAGACACTTGTCCACAGCCTCAAACAGTCAGACTCCAAACTCCACTATGGCCAAGACCAAAGAGCTGTCGAAGGACACCAGGAAAATAATTGTAGACCTGCACCAGACTGTGAAGAGTGAATCTACAATAGGCAAGCAGCTTGGTGTGAAACAATCAACTGTGGGAGCAATTATCAGAAAATGGAAGACATACAAGACCACTGATAATCTCCCTCGATCTAGGGCTCCACGCAAGATCTCATCCCGTGGGGTCAAAATGATCACGAGAACGGTGAGCAAAAATCCCAGAACCACACGGGGGGACCTGGTGAATGACCTGCAGAGAGCTGGGACCAAAGTAACAAAGGTTACCATCAGTAACACACTACGCCGACAGGGAATCAAATCCTGCAGTGCCAGACGTGTCCCCCTGCATAAGCCAGTGCATGTCCAGGCCCGTCTGAAGTTTGCCAGAGAGCACATGGATGGTACAGCAGAGGATTGGGAGAATGTCATGTGGTCAGATGAAACCAAAATAGAACTTTTTGGTATAAACTCAACTCGTCGTGTTTGGAGGAAGAAGAATACTGAGTTGCATCCCAAGAACACCATACCTACTGTGAAGCATGGGGGTGGAAACATCATGCTTTGGGGCTGTTTTTCTGCTAAGGGGACAGGCCGACTGATCCGTGTTAAGGAAAGAATGAATGGGGCCATGTATCGTGAGATTTTGAGCCAAAACCTCCTTCCATCAGTGAGAGCTTTGAAGATGAAACGTGGCTGGGTCTTCCAGCATGACAATGATCCCAAACACACCGCCCGGGCAACGAAGGAGTGGCTCCGTAAGAAGCATTTGAAAGTCCTGGAGTGGCCTAGCCAGTCTCCAGACCTCAACCCCATAGAAAATCTGTGGAGGGAGTTGAAAGTCCGTGTTGCTCGGCGACAGCCCCAAAACATCACTGCTCTTGAGAAGATCTGCATGGAGGAATGGGCCAAAAATACCAGCTACTGTGTGTGCAAACCTGGTAAAGACCTATAGTAATCGTTTGACCTCTGTAATATAACCTTTATTGGCAATAACAAAGTATTGAGTTGAATTTTTGTTATTGACCAAATACTTATTTTCCACCATAATTTACAAATAAATTCTTTAAAAATCCTACAATGTGAATTCCTGGATTTGTTTTTCACATTCTGTCTCTCACAGTTGAAGTGTACCTATGATGAAAATTACAGACCTCTGTCATCATTTTAAGTGGGAGAACTTGCACAATTGGTGGCTGACTAAATACTTTTTTGCCCCACTGTATATACACATACATACATACATATACATACATATATATACACACATATATATACACACACATATATATATATATATATATACATACACATACATGCATACATATACACATATATATACATAAACATACACAAACACACATACATATAATATATTGCATATTTGCCACAAAAAAACAGGGTTTTCTTTGACAAAAAAGCATAAAACAATCTAAAATTAAAAAAAAAAAAAAAAGCGTTAAAGAAAGTTAAAAACTGATAGTGTTGAAAGTAAAAAAGAAAAAAATGTATGATTTATTTTTAAAGACATGAGTGGGGCCTTTTTTTAATCTCCAAGATTTTTAGTGGGAATTTTTTTCTTTAAACTGTCATTGCTCAAAAAATTTATAAATACATTTTTTTATATATTTAAGGCTCCAATACCATCAAATATTCCACTTTGAAACATTTTGTGAGGAAAATGTTGCATTTTTGTAAGTTTGCCGTATAAAAAAAACAATGTTTAAAACAAACTAATCAAAAAAACAGTAAAAACAAATTAGTGTTGAAACAAAAAACGTATGACTTATTTTTAACACTTTTATGATTGAAGCTTTTTTTGACCCCCCCCCAAATTAAAAAAATATTGATTCAAAATCAATTGGGTTAAAGGTGTACAAATAAAGAATGCGTAAGAAATGCTTAAAGTGTAAGAAAATAGTGCAAAGTGTGAAACCTAAGAATAACTATTTTCTGCAGGTTCAGTGCCAGGAAGTTACAGCTGTGCTCTGAAGGGCGAGCTAAGGTGGTGTGGTATTAGCGGTCTTGCCTCGCATCATTTACACACCACATTGGTCTGACTACGGTCCCTTTTTAGAAAATGTGTATGGCTATCAGTTAATTGTGTATTGCGATATATCTTGATATTTTTTTTTATCGCACATGTCATGGTCAGGTGAGTGTTGCTTCGGCGTGACCTCGTGGATGCAGAGAATGGCAGGTGGAATGCAAGTAAAAAAAAAACTATGTATTACTTACAAGGAAGCAGGGGACAAACAGAAACAGCAATTTTCCAAGTAACAGCAAGAATGATCCAACTCTGAAGGAGGGACCCAGGTGGAACTCAATAGAACTAATTAAACAAGGAACAGGTGTGCTGACAGGACATGGAACAGAAAGTAAAGGTGCTGTCAAACACAGGGACCAAACAGGAAACACTGACAAAACAAAAGCACCAGGACTGAAAGTGATTATAAACACAGGAAAACCCAAACATAACCAGTAGCACTTCTGACAGCCCAGCCCTAATGGGGCCCCTCCCAAGGGAGGAGCAGTCCTGGTGACAGGTGTATTTGATCCCCCTTATGAGTTAAGTTTAAGAGAACTTTCTTAAAGGGACGGGACTCTTTTGTGTTTTTCAAGGACACAGCACTCTGAGCGCTTTGAGTATCTAACACAGGGGTCCCCAAACTTTTTGATCGGTGGCCGTGTTGGGTTAAAAAAATGTGTGAGATATATATATATATATATATATATATGTATGTGTGGGGAAAAAATCACAAGACTATTTCATCTCTACAGGCCTGTTTCATGAGGGGGGGTACCCTCAATCATCAGGAGATTTTAATGGGAGCATTCGCATACCATGGTTTATATAGGGCACAGAGTGGGTGGGTACAGGCTGGCGTAGGGGCGTGGTGATTGGCTCATGTGTTACCTAGGAGGTGTTTCCGTCTATGGCGGCATGCTGTTACAATTTCGCTGCGCTTGTTGAGGGATGACAGGTCTGGACGGTAAATAATAAACAGTTTCTCTTTCAAGCATAGGTTGCATCTTTTATTACCACTATTGTAAGGTGTGCTGGATGCAAGAATTTGCCATGTTATTGAATATTCAACATTATTGTCTTTGAGGTCCCAAATGTGTTTGCTGAGTTCTGTGGTATTTCGCAGGTTTTGGTTCCTGAAAGAAGCCTTGTGATTGTTCCATCTGGTTTTGAATTCTCCCTCGGTTAATCCTACATATGTGTCGGATGTGTTAATGTCCTTGCGTATTACCTTAGATTGGTAGACAACTGATGTTTGTAAGCACCCCCCGTTGAGAGGGCAATCAGGTTTCTTTCGACAGTTACAGCCTTTGTTGGTTTTGGAGTCGCTCTGTCCGGGGGCCGACGGCTCATTTGCAATTGTTTTGTTGTGGTTTATGATGATTTGTCGTATATTGTTCATACAGCTGTAGCTCAATTTAATGTTGTTCTTGTTGAATACTTTTCTTAGGGTGTTGTCTTTGGGAAAGTGTTTGTCAATCAGATTGAGGAATTTGTGTCCAATGTTAGTTGAGACGTTTTTGCTGTATGGGGGGTTGTACCAGATGATGTCGTTTCGTTTTCTGTTCTTTTTTGGCTGGTTTCCTGGCGTGGGTTCATAGGTGAGGGTGAAATTGTATCCGCTTTCATCAAGGGCTTTTTGGTACGGGGGGGTTGCTTGGTCAAATTCAGCTTTGCTAGATGACAGCATCGATAGCCTTTTATTGATTCCGGTAGGTATTCTTTTCGTGGTGGTGGGTGGGTGGTTGCTGTCATGGTGCACGTATTGGAGTGTTGTGTTGGGTTTCGTGAATGGTTGGTAGCTGTTATTTCTCAGGTTGAAAGTGACGTCAAGGAAGTTGACGGTTTGCTTGTTGGCTTCAATCGTGATCCGTAGGCCGTTCTCTTTGAAAATTTGGCATATGCGCTTCTTGGTATTCTCGCTGCTCCTTGGCGAGGCGCGACACACTGCCAGTCCGTCATCACGGTAAATACCAAGGTTGATTGCCCTCTCAACGGGGGGTGCTTACAAACATCAGTTGTCTACCAATCTAAGGTAATACGCAAGGACATTAACACATCCGACACATATGTAGGATTAACCGAGGGAGAATTCAAAACCAGATGGAACAATCACAAGGCTTCTTTCAGGAACCAAAACCTGCGAAATACCACAGAACTCAGCAAACACATTTGGGACCTCAAAGACAATAATGTTGAATATTCAATAACATGGCAAATTCTTGCATCCAGCACACCTTACAATAGTGGTAATAAAAGATGCAACCTATGCTTGAAAGAGAAACTGTTTATTATTTACCGTCCAGACCTGTCATCCCTCAACAAGCGCAGCGAAATTGTAACAGCATGCCGCCATAGACGGAAACACCTCCTAGGTAACACATGAGCCAATCACCACGCCCCTACGCCAGCCTGTACCCACCCACTCTGTGCCCTATATAAACCATGGTATGCGAATGCTCCCATTAAAATCTCCTGATGATTGAGGGTACCCCCCCTCATGAAACAGGCCTGTAGAGATGAAATAGTCTTGTGATTTTTTTTCCCACACATACATATATTGCGCTCTACTACGGTATCGAGCACTATTTTTTGGATAACCTTATTAAGACATATATATATATATATATATATATATATATATATATATATATATATATATATATATATATATATATATAAGGGGTGTAACGGTACGTGTATTTGTATTGAACCGTTTCAGTACGTTTCAGTCGGTTTGGAGGTGTACCGAACGAGTTTCCACACGGACATATTAAGTAGCGTAATGCACGTTCTGTAAACAATGCATACTGAGGCACAACACACGGCATGCTAGCAGCTAACGGGCTACAATAGACTGACCATACGTCCTCTTTTCACCGGACATGTCCTCTTTTGCGGAGCTGCCAGGGCGGAGTTTCTTAAATGCCTCAAATGTCCGACATTTTGAGTTGGGTTACGTGTATTTTCAATGTACGTTCAGGGCTAAGAAGTGGTTAAAAACAAAACAAATTGTGCGCGCAGCAGCATTGGTGAGGGAGGGGCAGAGACAGAGAGAGAGAGAGAGTTATGATAAACGCGCATGCGTCGCCAGGCTCTGCTTTTTATCCATAGATTTATCAGATTTAATTTTTTATTATCTATAGCAGGGGTGTCAAAAGTGTGCCCCGGAGGCCATTTGCGGCCCACAGTTAATGTTTTAAAGGCCCACGGCACATTCTAAAAATACTATTAAAATAAACAAAAACATAACAGTGAAATAAAAAAGCTTAAAGGTTAAATGTAATTTAGAAAAAGTTGCAATGTTGACTAATAAAACAAAGCTGTTTTTTTTTTTTCTTTCAAACTGTCTAAATCTAAATCAATGTTATTATGAAATATTGACCTATCCAAGGTTCCGATTACTTCACATCAAATATTCCACTAAGAAAAATATTTTTGGTGGAAGATTTTGCAAATTTGGTAAATAAATATCCCAAAAATGTATATTTTGTTGTTTTCTTACTGTACCGAAAATGAACCGAACCGTGACCTCTAAACCGAGATACGTACCGAACCGAGATTTTTGTGTACCGTTACACCCCTAATGTGTGTGTGTATATATATATATATATATATATATATATATATATATATATATATATATATATATATATATTAGGGCTGCAACTAACGATTAATTTGATAATCGATTAATCTGTCGATTATTACTTCGATTAATCGATTAATAATCTGATAGAGACAAACTACATTTCTATCCTTTCCAGTATTTTATTGGAAAAAACCAGCATACTGGCATCATACTAATTTTGATTATTGTTTCTCAGCTGTTTGTACATGTTGCAGTTTATAAATAAAGGTTTATTAAAAAATTAATAATAATTGCCTCTGCGCATGCGCATCGCAAAGATCCAACGAATCGATGACTAAATTAATCGCCAACTATTTTTTATAATCGATTAGTTGTTGTAGCCCTAATATATATATATATATATATATATATATAGATTAGAGATGCGCGGTTTGCGGATACAACCGCGGAGTCTGCGGATTATCCACGGGTCGGGCGGTTGAAATTAAAAAAAAAAAAGATTCTAAATAGATTCAGGCGGGTGGCAGTTAAACCAATTCGGAAATATATATACATACCGGTAGTTAAATGTTGTTACCCACATACGAAAAACGAGCAGGCACCTGCAGCATGCCACAACAGAAGAAGAAAAAAAAAAAGAGATGGCAACGCCGGCAGCAAACGTGGTACGCGACAAACAAAAAAAGGGAATACTAAAGACCAGGGGGAAAAAAGGCCAGAAAAGTTCAGCGTGGACTCGTTTTTATGAGGTTGTAAATCAGGATGATAGTAATGCTGGCTACGTGATTTGCAAGAGCTGCGACGCTGTTTATGTCTACGACAGTCACAAAACCGGGACATCTAACATGGTGTATCACATTTGTGCAAACCCCGAACCTCCACAAACACCCTGAGCATGAGCAGTTTCGTCCGCCGTGATCCCAGAAGAGTGCCACAGGATGTTAAAACAAGATAGAACGCAGCTGCCTGCAGCAGTTTGAGTGGCGCGAGCGCTCTTGGAGGTGCGCTCAGCGCGGCTCCCAGATGATTGCGCACTGGTGTGCGTCTGGGCCGTGACAGCGTGGCACGCATTGAATGTCTCTGCTGCATTGGATCAGTCTCCTTTCTTTAACAGGCAAAAGCTTTATAACCTCACTAATGCCTTGCATCGTCTATATTAGATATATAACAACGGGCGGGTGGGGTTTTGATTAAATGTTAGTTCGGGTGGATGGCGGATGGTTGACGACTTTTGTGATGCGGTTGCGGATGAAATAATTGCCTATCCGCGCATCTCTAATATATATATATATATATATGAGATAGGCTCCAGCACCCCCCGCGACCCCAAAAGGGACAAGCGGTAGAAAATGGATGGATGTATATATACAGTATATACATATTCCGAGCGCGATGATGTCACGTTATCGATGGGAAAATGAATTTTTAGACAATATGATTTGCCTGAGGGGCTAGGAGACACCGAGAATAACAAGGGGTAGAAAATGGATTATTAAAGACAGATCTTTTTAAAAATAATAATAATTTAAAGTACCGGTACTTTTTTTTTTTTAGGGCCCGCAATGGCCCATTGCAAAAGGACTCCTTATGCAATGGGACATAAGGACCTATTGTTATTCGTTCGTTTTATTATTCTTTATTCTTCCGCCGCCACAACAAACTGTAATTTGACCCACTTAACATGCTTCAAAACTCACCATATTTGACCCACACATCAGGACCTGCGAAAATTACCTTTTTTTTAAAAAAAACGAACCCCACAACTCAAAATTGCGCTCTAGCGCCCCCTAGGGAAAAAAAAAACTAGACTGCCTATATCTCCCACGAGGAAGATCGGAGAGACATGAAACAAAAACCTGTATGTAGGTTTGACTTAGGCCTAGTTTTCATAATTGTATATCCTCGGGCAAAAATCAACAGGAAGTTGGCAATTCCCCCTTCAAGACAAAAAAGTACTAAAAACAGTCACTTTTGCCTCTTTGAGCTGTAATTTGACCCTCTTAACATGCTTCAAAACTCACCGAACTGAACGCACACATCAGGACTGGCAAAAATTGCGATCTAATAAAGAAACATAACCCCAAATTTAAAAATTGCGCTCTACAGCAATTTTTGAATAAAACGGAGAAAAAACTGCTCCTCGGAAGAAAAAAATGACAAAACTGCCTGTAACTCCCACTGGGAAGGTCGGAGAGACATGAAACAAAAACCTCTCCGTAGGTCTCACTTAGACCTACATTTCATAAATTGACAACCCCCAGCAAAAATATACAGGAAGTTTGCTATTCCCCCTTCAACACAACATTTTTGTAAAAACCCGTCACCTTTCTTCAAACATTATCTCCTCTGAGCGCGTTTGTTGTTTCGGCTTCAAACTAACACAGGAGAGAGATTGAACCCTTCTGATTAAAAGTTGGTGAAAGAGTTGTGATACCTGCTCCGGTTTTGATTTTATGACCCTTCAAAGACCCGCTGCACTGATGCTCCTGCGGTGCTGTTTTTTTAAGATGGCTGCTCAAAAGCAGGAAGCACCAACGTGCCCACACAATGCAGACAAGGTAGGTACACTAGACAAAAGTCTTGGGACACTTCAGACTACAAGTAGACAAAAGTATTGGGACACTTAGGACTAGCACCTGCCAAATACGCGGGCCCGAACAACGCTGCTTGCAGCTTTAATTTTAACTTGGGATTTCCTGCAGGACGGATTTTGGACGCTGGCGGCCCGTAGTTTGGGGACCACTGATCTAATAGAAAGGCACTATATAAATCTAATCCATTTATTTATTTTATTTATCTATTTTATTTAATATATTCTTAACTCAAATAATTTTCAATATCAATGTTTCTTCTATGGTTGCTGTTTCCTGCTCAAATCAGGTGGCATAAAAGTGATGATATTTTGTAAGAGGCCTGCTTATTGAATCAAATCCTTATTTGAAATCCCTGTTCACTCGGTAGTGTTTCTCAAACAAGGGGAAATAAGCTCATAAAACCCTTCAAGGGACGAGAAACGTCGCCTGACGTGCGCTCAAAAAGCACACAAGCTGACATTTTGTTGAAGGCGGGCGGATTAAACGACTGACGACGACCTCGTCTTCAGGTCGCCACGTGTACACCTCTGTGGGGATGCAAAAGTGTTCAAAGTGAAATGTTGCACGGACAAAAGGACGAGTGAGGAAACGAAGACGTGTCCCAATACTTTTATTGCACGCGCCACACCTCTGCTGCCTCCACGACATCAAGAGTATTAACGCGGCGTGCTGGGAGGAACGAGCGCGTGTTAAAAAATGCAAAGCCCATCAAAGAGCTGCTGGCTCCACCCTCTTTCAGCCGCCCTGTCAGATCTTCACTTTTGATTATTAAAATCCTGCGTGAGTTCGAGAAAGGATTCCTGTTTCTCTCAGTCGTGCCAGTGCGGCGCTATCTGGCACGGAAGCATACATGCTAACTCGCCGTAGCGCATCGCTAACATACCGAATATTATTGAATGCAAGCGACAGAAGCAACTAGGAAAGTCCTCGCCTGAATCCAGATCAATCAATCAATCAATCTTTATTTATATAGCCCTAAATCACAAGTGTCTCAAAGGGCTGCACAAGCCACAACGACATCCTCGGTACAAAGCCCACATACGGGCAAGGAAAAACTCACCCCAGTGGGACGTCGATGTGAATGACTATGAGAAACCTTGGAGAGGACCGCATATGTGGGTAACCCCCCCCCTCTAGGGGAGACCGAAAGCAATGGATGTCGAGTGGGTCTGACATAATATTGTGAGAGTCCAGTCCATAGTGGATCCAACATAATAGTAGTAAGAGTCCAGTCCATAGTGGGGCCAGCAGGACACCATCCCGAGCGGAGACGGGTCAGCAGCGCAGAGATGTTCCCAGCCGATGCACAGGCGAGCGGTCCACCCCGGGTCCCGACTCTGGACAGCCAGCACTTCATCCATGGCCACCGGACCTGTGCCCCCCCCTCTCAAGGAAAAGGGGAGCAGAGGAGAAAAGAAAAGAAACGGCAGATCAACTGGTCTAACAGGGGGGCTATTTAAAGGCTAGAGTATACAAATGAGTTTTAAGATGGGACTTAAATGCTTCTACTGAGGTAGCATCTCTAATTGTTACCGGGAGGGCATTCCATAGTACTGGAGCCCCAATAGAAAACGCTCTATAGCCCGCAGACTTTTTTTGGGCTCTGGGAATCACTAATAAGCCGGAGTTCTTTGAACGCAGATTTCTTGCCGGGACATATGGTACAATGCAATCGACAAGATAGGACGGAGCTAGACCGTGTAGTATTTTATACGTAAGTAGTAAAACCTTAAAGTCACTTCTTAAGTGCACAGGAAGCCAGTGCAGGTGAGCCAGTATAGGCGTAATATGATCAAACTTTCTTGTTCTTGTCAAAAGTCTAGCAGCCGCATTTTGTACCAACTGTAATTTTTTAATGCTAGACATAGGGAGACCCGAAAATAATACGTTACAGTAGTCGAGACGAGACGTAACGAACGCATGAATAATGATCTCAGCGTCGCTAGTGGATAAAATAGAACGAATTTTAGCGATATTACGGAGATGAAAGAAGGCCGTTTTAGTAACACTCTTAATGTGTGATTCAAAGGAGAGAGTTGGGTCGAAGATAATACCCAGATTCTTTACTGATTCGCCTTGTGTAATTGTTTGGTTGTCAAATGTTAAGGTGGTATTATTAAATAAATGTCGGTGTTTAGCAGGACCGATAATCAGCATTTCCGTTTCCACTGGAGCCTTCGCCGTCAGATGGCGATCCAGATCAGCTCCTGAATCTAAGCACTTATTCCACAACCCGTCCCCGACATTTCCTGAAAGTTAGATTCAAATCATCCAAGAATTTTTTGAGCTATCTATAGCGGAATGACATAAACGGAGTCTTTGTCTCTGTGGGTGGAGGCGGCATGCTAGCATGCACACACACACCAAAGTTGAAGCTTGTAATGTTGCCGTTGTTGATTATTTTATCGATTAATTTGTTTGATTATTCAAGATTCGGGTTGTAGGAAAATAGTTTAAATAAATAAATAAATAAATATTTTTTTCGTATAAATGCAAATCATCAACATTAACATTATATTTTTAACACGTGCGCATGTTAAACACACTGTATTGCGGCGACTGCTGCGGGAACTTTGTCCACACATTTAAAGTTCCAGGGTGTGAGGAACTCGCATGGCTGCCGTTTGTGTGACCCCAAGATGCAAGAACCAGGATGAGGATGAGCAGGTAAGATGATTTTAATAATAAAACAACAGAGAAATGTAGCAGTCTTGCATACAACAGTTCCTAACATAGTCTATCGTCGAGCACTGAGGAGTGCTCGAGTGAAAACATAAATAGGCATCTGCTGATTGGCAGCAGGTGTGGACCGGCTGCCAATCACCGGCAGGTGAGGAGAAAACAGTGCTCAGCGGAACCAACAGGAAATATAACAAAATAAGAGCACTGACAGGAAGTAAATACAAAAACATGGAAACCAACCGAAATGAAGTGACAGATCGTCACAGGACCCCCCCCTCAAGGAACAGATTCCAGATGTTCCCTGGAAACAAGTCCAAAAATTACGGGAGGGAGGAGGGTGGACATGGCGGAGGGTCGCCAGGCCAAGTGTCCCCGCAGCCAGCGAGGGAAAGTCAGGTGGCGGCGACGCGTTGAACGCCGCTGGAACAGGCGAGGCGGGCGACCACGGAACGGCCACATTAGTGGCCGACAAGGAGGCGGAAGCGCGTGGTACCTGAACACCAACAGCTGCGAAGGTCCACACGCAGGTTCTGCAGATCGCTGCCGACAGCGCGGATGAAGTCCATAACACCGCCGCATCTTTGGCGGATGAGGAGGAGGTCGCGCAGCCGGTGGTGACGATGATGATGATGATGATGACCATGAAGATGGCGGCGCCTTGCGAAAGCCCGCCAGAGACGATGTGGTTGTGGGTGGATCTGCTGCCGACCAGGAAGATGGCGGTGTCATGCGGAGTCCCACCGGTGACGCGGAAGATGTCCGCGCAGTGCGAATGCGCGCCAGAGAAGATGAAGGTGGCGGCGCCGTGGATTGAGACGATGATGTCTCCGTGGGAGGAGACGATGGCGGGGATGACAGCGGCGTGTGCTTGGCTGCACTGCTGCTGGTAGTAGCCCCCCCTCCACTAGGCGGATGCCAGACGCCGTCCACCACTGGGAGAAGGAGTTCTAGGTCTTTTATGTCCCCCGGTGCGAAAACCAGGGACGGGCGGAAGGGGGCCAGGAGGAGGGAAAACGATACGTCCCTCGCCGAGTCCCAGCAGGAGGCCAGGAAGGACATCACGGTGGGCTCCACTGGAGCCTTCGCCGGACTGGCAGGATGAGCGGGTGCTGGAAGGGATAGCAGCCGTGGTGCAGCTGCTGGAAGCTGCCTTGGAGCAGGAACGGGTGCTGGGCACTCAGCCGGTGTTGGTCGTCGTGGCGCCGCGACCGGCGTAAGACGCGGGGCTTCGACTGGCGTGCGACGCGGTGTGGGAACCGGTGGTCGGCGCGCTGGCACAGGCGATTGCCGTGGAGCCGGGACAGGATGCACAGCAGGCGACGGGGAAGATGGCGGCAGTGGCCGCGCCGGTCGGAGATCCGGAACCGGCGGCCGAGCCGGGAAGAGCGAAGGCGGCGGTGGCCTAGCCGGTCGGAGAGCCGGAACCGGCGGCCGAGCCGGGAGGAGCGAAGGCGGCGGTGGCCTCGCCGGTCGGAGAGCCGGAACCGGCGGTCGAGGCGGAGAGGGAAGGTCCGAGCCTGCTGTGGGCTGGGACCGCACAAACCTGGTTTTTAAGTCCTCCAAAAATTGTGCGGTCCAGAAGGTCGGCTGTGCATCGCCGACAGGGGTTCTCGCGAGGACACAATCTTCTGGCTCGACGATACTGTGAGGAACTCGCATGGCTGCCGTTTGTGTGACCCCAAGATGCAAGAACCAGGATGAGGATGAGCAGGTAAGATGATTTTAATAATAAAACAACAGAGAAATGTAGCAGTCTTGCATACAACAGTTCCTAACATAGTCTATCGTCGAGCACTGAGGAGTGCTCGAGTGAAAACATAAATAGGCATCTGCTGATTGGCAGCAGGTGTGGACCGGCTGCCAATCACCGGCAGGTGAGGAGAAAACAGTGCTCAGCGGAACCAACAGGAAATATAACAAAATAAGAGCACTGACAGGAAGTAAATACAAAAACATGGAAACCAACCGAAATGAAGTGACAGATCGTCACACAGGGTCTCCATGCGGTGCGGATTTGATCGATTTTTATTACTAACATTAAAAAAATTAATCTAAGTAACACAATATAAATTTATGTTTTTTTCTAATCCAATTAATTGACTACTAATTTCCCTTTTAAAAGTAACAGTTAGGGATGGGTGCTATGGGTGTAAAAAAAAAAAAAAAAAAAGATTTTCAGATTATTATTATTTGTAACGATTCTTAATCAATTCAAAAATCAATGTAATTTTATTTATTTTTTTCCAGTTTGTCCTGTCTAGCCACTCAGGCAAATCATATTGTTGATGTACAAACCCCGTTTCCATATGAGTTGGGAAATTGTGTTCGATGTAAAAATAAACGGAATACAATGATTTGAAAATAATTTTCAACCCATATTCAGTTGAATATGCTACAAAGACAACATATTTGATGTTCAAACTCATAAACATTTTTTTTTTTTTGCAAATAATCATTAACTTTAGAATTTGATGCCAGCAACACGTGACAAAGAAGTTGGGAAAGGTGGCAATAAATACTGATAAAGTTGAGGAATGCTCATCAAACACAGGCAAATTGGGAACAGGTGGGTGCCATGATTGGGTATAAAAGTAGATTCCATGAAATGCTCAGTCATTCACAAACGAGAATGGGGCGAGGGTCACCACTTTGTCAACAAATGTGTGAGCAAATTAATTGTTGAACAGTTTAAGAAAAACATTTCTCAACTAGCTATTGCAAGGAATTTAGGGATTTCACCATCTACGGTCCGTAATATCATCAAAGGGTTCAGAGAATCTGGAGAAATCACTGCACGTGAGCAGCTAAGCCCGTGACCTTCGATCCCTCAGGCTGTACTGCATCAACAAGCGACATCAGTGTGTAAAGGATATCACCACATGGGCTCAGGAACACTTCAGAAACCCACTGTCAGTAACTACAGTTGGTCGCTACATCTGTAAGTGCAAGTTAAAACTCTCCTATGCAAGGCGAAAACCGTTTATCAACAACACCCAGAAACGCCGTCAGCTTCGCAGGGCCTGAGCTCATCTAAGATGGACTGATACAAAGTGGAAAAGTGTTCTGTGGTCTGACAAGTCCACATTTCAAATTGTTTTTGGAAACTGTGGACGTCGTGTCTTCCGGACCAAAGAGGAAAAGAACCATCCGGATTGTTATAGGCGCAAAGTTGAAAAGCCAGCATCTGTGATGGTATGGGGGTGTATTCGTGCCCAAGACATGGGTAACTTACACATCTGTGAAGGCGCCATTAATGCTGAAAGGTACATACAGGTTTTGGAACAACATATGTTGCCATCCAAGCAACGTTACCATGGACGCCCCTGCTTATTTCAGCAAGACAATGCCAAGCCACGTGTTACATCAACGTGGCTTCATAGTAAAAGAGTGCGGATACTAGACTGGCCTGCCTGTAGTCCAGATCTGTCTCCCATTGAAAATGTGTGGCGCATTACGAAGCCTAAAATACCACAACAGAGACCCCCGGACTGTTGAACAACTTAAGCTGTACATCAAGCAAGAATGGGAAAGAATTCCACCTGAGAAGCTTAAAAAATGTGTCTCCTCAGCTCCCAAACGTTTACTGAGTGTTGTTAAAAGGAAAGGCCATGTAACACAGTGGTGAACATGCCCTTTCCCAACTACTTTTGCACATGTTGCAGCCATGAAATTCTAAGTTAATTATTATTTGCAAAAAAATATATAAAGTTTATGAGTTTGAACATCAAATATCTTGTCTTTGTAGTGCATTCAATTGATTATTGGTTGATAAGGATTTGCAAATCATTGTATTCCGTTTATATTTACATGTAACACAATTTCCCAACTCATATGGAAACGGGGTTTGTACACTGAACAAAAATATAAACGCAGCAAGATTTAAAACTTTGACTATATACACAAAAGACCTATTCCTCTCAAATATCGTTCACAAATCTGTGTAAGTGAGCATTTCTTCTTTGCCAAGATAATCAGTCCCGCCTCACAGGTGTAGCATATCAAGATGCTGATTAATCGGCATGATTATTGCACGGGTGTGCCTTAGGCTGCCCACAATAAAAGGCCATTCTGAAACATGCGGTTTTATAACACAGCACAATGCCACAGATGTCCACCAGAGCTGTTGCCCGTGAATTGAACGCTCATTTCTCTACCATGAGCAGTCTCCAAAGACGTTTCAGAGAATTTGGCAGTACATCCAACCGGCCTCACCACACCAGCCCAGGACCTCCACATCCAGCAGGTGCACCTCCATAATAGTCTGAGATCTGCCACCTAGTCCCATTTCTCACATTTCTGGAAAGTTTCATGAAAACCCACACACAACTTTGAGTTATTTTAAAGACTAACAGCAAACCCCAATGATTACATACTTAATGAACACACACACAGGTACACACACACACACAAACATCAATAAGCAGTGTACTGAAGGAACTCCTCAGGCAAAGTGCTGATGTTTTTTTTTTTTATTGCATCGATCCTTTTGAGTTTGCGGATTCTCGGACTTGTGCCGGGGGAGGGGCGTGGGGGACGTGGCCTGTCTGCATGATGTTTCCTTTGTCAAATGTAGTAAAAGGTAGCAAAACAAACATTGTGGTACCAAAAATGCCTTATTAGCCTTATTGCCCTTATTAGGGCAAATATTGAAATAACACTGCCCTTCGTTTGTGCTGTAAAAAATTTCGGTTTTGCCGTTACGGTTTTTAAGTTATTACATTCTTTTACCTGCTCAGTGGCCTTGTGGTTAGAGTGCCCGCCCTGAGATCGGGAGGTGGTGAGTTCAAACCCCGGCCGACTCATACCAAAGACTATAAAAATGGGACCCATTACCTCCCTGCTTGGCATCCAGCATCAAGGGTTGGAATTGGGGGTTAAATCACCAAAATGATTCCCGGGCGCGGCCACCGCTGCTGCTCACTGCCCCCCTCACCTCCCAGGGGGTGACCAAGGGGATGGGTCAAATGCAGAGGACAAATTTCACCGCACCTAGTGTGTGTGTGACAATCATTGGTACTTTAACTTTAAATTAAAAAAATATATACAGGTAAAAGCCAGTAAATTAGAATATTTTGAAAAACTTGATTTATTTCAGTAATTGCATTCAAAAGGTGTAACTTGTACATTATATTTATTCATTGCACACAGACTGATGCATTCAAATGTTTATTTCATTTAATTTTGATGATTTGAAGTGGCAACAAATGAAAATCCAAAATTCCGTGTGTCACAAAATTAGAATATTACTTAAGGCTAATACAAAAAAGGGATTTTTAGAAATGTTGGCCAACTGAAAAGTATGAAAATGAAAAATATGAGCATGTACAATACTCAATACTTGGTTGGAGCTCCTTTTGCCTCAATTACTGCGTTAATGCGGCGTGGCATGGAGTCGATGAGTTTCTGGCACTGCTCAGGTGTTATGAGAGCCCAGGTTGCTCTGATAGTGGCCTTCAACTCTTCTGCGTTTTTGGGTCTGGCATTCTGCATCTTCCTTTTCACAATACCCCACAGATTTTCTATGGGGCTAAGGTCAGGGGAGTTGGCGGGCCAATTTAGAACAGAAATACCATGGTCCGTAAACCAGGCACGGGTAGATTTTGCGCTGTGTGCAGGCGCCAAGTCCTGTTGGAACTTGAAATCTCCATCTCCATAGAGCAGGTCAGCAGCAGGAAGCATGAAGTGCTCTAAAACTTGCTGGTAGACGGCTGCGTTGACCCTGGATCTTAGGAAACAGAGTGGACCGACACCAGCAGATGACATGGCACCCCAAACCATCACCCAACCATGCAAATTTTGCATTTCCTTTGGAAATCGAGGTCCCAGAGTCTGGAGGAAGACAGGAGAGGCACAGGATCCACGTTGCCTGAAGTCTAGTGTAAAGTTTCCACCATCAGTGATGGTTTGGGGTGCCATGTCATCTGCTGGTGTCGGTCCACTCTGTTTCCTGAGATCTAGGGTCAACGCAGCCGTCTACCAGCAAGTTTTAGAGCACTTCATGCTTCCTGCTGCTGACCTGCTCTATGGAGATGGAGATTTCAAGTTCCAACAGGACTTGGCGCCTGCACACAGCGCAAAATCTACCCGTGCCTGGTTTACGGACCATGGTATTTCTGTTCTAAATTGGCCCGCCAACTCCCCTGACCTTAGCCCCATAGAAAATCTGTGGGGTATTGTGAAAAGGAAGATGCAGAATGCCAGACCCAAAAACGCAGAAGAGTTGAAGGCCACTATCAGAGCAACCTGGGCTCTCATAACACCTGAGCAGTGCCAGAAACTCATCGACTCCATGCCACGCCGCATTAACGCAGTAATTGAGGCAAAAGGAGCTCCAACCAAGTATTGAGTATTGTACATGCTCATATTTTTCATTTTCATACTTTTCAGTTGGCCAACATTTCTAAAAATCCCTTTTTTGTATTAGCCTTAAGTAATATTCTAATTTTGTGACACACGGAATTTTGGATTTTCATTTGTTGCCACTTCAAATCATCAAAATTAAATGAAATAAACATTTGAATGCATCAGTCTGTGTGCAATGAATAAATATAATGTACAAGTTACACCTTTTGAATGCAATTACTGAAATAAATCAAGTTTTTCAAAATATTCTAATTTACTGGCTTTTACCTGTATATATTTATTTCAACATTTTCTAACTCATCCACTTAAAAACAGAAATGGCAGAAATGTAGCACAAATGAGTGGCAACGTTATTTGGATATTTGCACTGATAAGTGAAGTTAATTTCACAAAACAGTAATTGGGCTGTTAAAGGGGCGGGACTCCACACCATGCAGTGTCTTGATTGGTGGACAGAGTAACGCTTACTTCCACGCTATGATGTCACACTAACGAGACCGGGCTGCTAGATGGAGGCGGGGCTACCAGACGACGCCTGACTCGAGGTATAGTCACGTGACCGCGAGGTCAAAGCAGGGGCCCGGCGGTTGCATGCGGCGTCCTGGGAATCGTTGCGCCGCCCTTCATTATGCATGAGCCGAGCAAACTCACATCATCTGCACGCCATCACTGATAAATGATTCATAAATCACCATGATCCATTAAGCATGGCGGCCAAGGAGAGGGCGGTGAAAAAAATGTACCTTACTGGACATATATTAGCTTTTAACCCCATATCTCGTATTAAATACTTGTACTACAACGTCGCAACACAGGTTGTTTTCTGTTGGTCACTCACTCGAAAAGTACAGCACAGTATTTACCAGAGGTGTGGACTCGAGTCACATGACTTGGACTCGAGTCAGACTCGAGTCATGAATTTGATGACTTTAGACTCGACTTGACAAAATGTAAAAAGACTTGCAACTCGACTTAGACTTTAACATCAATGACTTGTGACTTCACTTGGACTTGAGCCTTTTGAATTGACATGACTTGACATGACTGGCTACTTTCCCCAAAACCCAAAGATGAAAAAGTTATTCAGGAGCGCTCCGTATTTTTCATTGTGTACTTGTCTATCAGCGTTGCGTGTGTCAGCTGGTGTGGTCTCAGTACAACAGCCAATCAAATTAGATCTACTTTGTTTTCATCACACAGCATTCATCCAATCAAATTGCAGGACAACCAACGAAGAAGACATGTCCAAACCACACGCCAGTGAACAAAAAATGATGCCTAAAATAATTTCGTTTGGGTATAAAAATTACGAGGTGGTCAACACAAAACGGTTTGCAGTATGCAACACATGCGGTTCGAAAATGACTGATGGAGAGGCAACAACTTCCAACTTCGTCCGGCATTTGAAGTTGCACAGAGAACGGTAAGTTTTGAATGTAAGATAACGTTTATTGGCTAAGTAACGTGACTTTTATTTGCTGTGTAGTTAAATCAGTGAGGCTGTAAACTCACTGCTAACGTTATAACGTTATTGCAAACACGGGAATCTGTTGCAGTTCACTACCTTATTCATACTTTTTGTTCAGTGATTTTTTTAAGCAGGGTTACGTTAGTCAATATATCACACGTAACGTTAGACGGCGGTCAGCAGCACCGCGTATTTTAGCCACCTAAAAAAAAGACAAAAATAGTAAAATAAAGGTCAGTTAAAATGTATACTATATTATGAATATGTGTACCGTTTTAGCTAGCTTTCTGACATACTGTTGGTTGTTTACCTCAGTGGTCCCCAACCACCGGGCCGCGGCCCGGTACTGGTCCGTGGATCGATTGGTATCGGGCCGCACAAGAATTTATTTTTTTTTAATTAAATCAACATAAAAAACACAAGATACACTTACAAGTAGTGCACCAACCCAAAAAAACTCTCTCCCCCTTTTGTTCTGGGCATTGAACATGAAGACTCTTCCTTCACTGTTCCGAGTGGCCATGAGAGTCTTGGCAGTGCCTGCCTCCAGTGCTCCAGTGGAGCGAGTTTTCAGCCATGGTGGCATCATACTACGCCCCCATCGTGCACAAATGACTGACAGACTCTTGGCTAATTTGGTCTTTTGCAAATGCAATGCAGCATAGGGCCCTGACATATAAAAAGTACAACTTTTTTGTTATGTTCACGTATATGTCATGTTTTTTCAATGTTAACACTTTTGTACAAATAAGTACATTTGCACTTTATTTTTCAATGTGTTTGTTCTGTAAAGGAATGAGTTAATGTTTAAAATGACTGGTTAATAGTGCTATTATAAAGTGCAATGTCAGCACAATTTTCTTTCCTGCAATTTAAAATGCACTTGTTTTAATAAATAAATACAGTGTTTGAAAAGCATACACAATCTGTGTTAATATATTAGTCTGTGGTTAAAAGGACTTGAAAGGACTCGAAACTCAAAATGCAGGACTTAGGACTTGACTTGGGACTTTCCAGTCTTGACTTTGGACTTGACTCGGGGCTTGCCTGTCTTGACTCGGGACTTGACTCGGACTTGAGGGCAAAGACTTGAGACTCACTTGTGACTTGCAAAACAATGACTTGGTCCCACCTCTGGTATTTACAGTACTACCACCTCACTTTTTGTCATCCAAAAGGTCTGACAAAAAAATAAAACAAAATTCAAAGCATTTTTTTCCCAAAACAAATATAGTAAATCCTATTAATTAGTTGTAGACACCCAAAAGTATGAACTCCAAACACATTTTTGTAGAGAAGTAGATGAGGAAATGTTGGAATGGTTTGAATGTTGAAAAGCTGATGCTGAACTGAAATGCTAATGGCACGTAGGATGAATGCAGAAATGGTTTGAATGTTGAAATCGTTTAAACGCTGAAATGGTTTGAATGTTGAAGAGTTTGAATTTCCAGGGAAACCGGAATTTGGTTTGGAACTTGGCAATGTGTTAGTTTGAATGTCCAGGATGAGTGGAATGTGTTGGTTTGAATAGGTTGAAAAATGTTGGAATTGTGCAACTTGGAAAAATGTCCCATTCATTTCAATGGGAACTTCCTGGAAATTTGGGAATTTTTTGAAAACCGGCATTTTTTTTTTTTTTTTTAATGATTAGGAGCATGAATGTCCTGAATGAGCTGAATTGGTTGGTGTTGGAATTGTTTAAATCGGTCAAGAAATGTTGACAGTTTTTAACTGAGAAATTCCTGGAATTTCAGGAAAACCGGGAATTTTTCTAGTTCCTTAACCAACTTGGTTTTTGTCCTGAATATGAGGAGTGTTTTGACGGTGGAACGGTTGAAATGGGTTGAAAAATGTGAAAGGAGTAGTGGAACTTAAGGGTGGAAATAGGTTACCAAAAAACGGGGATTCCTGGAAATGTGTTTAATGTGGAAAATTGGTAGTTTGAATGTCCAGGATGAGTTGAATGTGTTGAAGGTGGAATGGTTTGAATCGGTTGAAAAATGTGGGAATTTTGGTAGTTTGAAAAATGGCCAATTCATTTTGAATGGGGAAAATGCCGGGGGGAAAAAAGGAATTATGGGAAATCCAGGAATAATTATTTTTAGAAATGTTGAAGTGGAGCACACAATTCCTGAACAGGCTGAATATTTTGAAGTTGGAACGGTTTGAATCAGATGAAAAATGTGGGAATTGTGGAACTTTGAAGAATGTCCCATTGATTTCAATGGGAATTTCCCACAAATTTGGGAATTTCGGGAAAAGTGGGAATTTGTTTTTAAATGGTAAACAAAACTTGAATGGTCTGAAGGAGTTGAAATTGTTGGTGTTGAAATTTTTCAAATCAATCGAGAAATGTTGAAGCAGTAACATGTTGAATTGAGAAATGGTATTAAGGAATTGCTGGAATTTTGGGAAAACCAGGAATTTTTCCAATTAAAAAAACAACTTTGTGTTTTGTCCTGATTAAGAGGAATGTTTTGACGGTGGAACGGTTGAAATGCGTTGAAAAATGGGACAGGAGTAGTGGAACTTAATGGTGGAAATAGGTTACCAAAAAACAGGAATTCCTGGAAATGCGTTGAATGTGGAAAAATTGTAGTTTGAATGTCCAGGATGAGTTGAATGTGTTGAAGGTGGAATGGTTTGAATGGGGAATTGTGGAAGTTTTAAAAATGGCCAATTAATTTTGAATGGGGAGAATGCAAAAAAAAAAAAAAAAAAAAAGGGATTATGGGAAATCCGGGAAAATATTTTTAGAATTGTTGAAGAAGAGCACATAATTCCTGAACAGGCGGAATATTTTGAAGTTGGAACAGTTTGAATCAGATGAAAAATCTGGGAATTGTGGAACCTTGAAGAATGTCCCAATTTTTTTTATTTTTTTTTAAATTGGGAATTTCGAGAAAAGCGGGAATTTTTTTGAAAATGGTAAAACAATTGTCTGAATGAGTTGAAATGGTATGTGTTGGAATTGTTCAAATCGGTCGAGAAATGTTGAAGCAGTAACATGTTGAATTGAGAAATGATATTACGGAATTCCCGGAATTTCGGGGGGGGGGAAAGGAAATTTTTCCAGTTAAAAAAAATATTTTCCAGTTAAAAGAAAACTAAATTTTTTGTCCTGATTAAGAGGAATGTTTTGACGGTGGAACGGTTGAAATGTGTTGAAAAATGTGACAGGAGTAGTGTATCTTAAGGGTGGAAATAGGTTACCAAAAAACAGGAATTCCTGGAAATTTGTTGAATGTGGAAAATGTGTAGTTTGAACGTCCAGGATGAGTTGAATGTGGAATGGTTTGAATGGGTTAAAGAATGTGGGAATTGTGGAAGTTTGAAAAATGGCCAATTCATTTTGAATGGGGAAAGTGCAACAAAAAAAAGGGCTTATGGGAAATCCGGGAAAATATTTTTAGAATTGTTGAAGAAGAACACATAATTCCTGAACAGGCTGAATATCTTGAAGTTGGAACGGTTTGAATCAGATGAAAAATGTGGAACTTTGAAGAATGTCCCATTGATTTCAATGGGAATTTCCCAAAAATGTGGGAATTTCGGGAAAAGCGGGAATTTTTTTGAGGATGGTAAATAACTTGAATGGTCTGGATGTGTTGGAATTGTTCAAATCGGTCAAGAAATTTTGAAGCAGTAACATGTTGAATTGAGAAATGGTATTGCGGAATTCCTGGAATTTCGAGAAAAACAGGATTTTTTTCCAGTTCAAAAAACACTTCGTTGAGTAATGTTTTGACGGTAGAACGGTTGAAATGCATTGAAAAATGTGGAAGGAGTAGTCGCCGGAAAAAAGGGTGGACATATGGCTTTGGAAAAGCAGGAATTCTGGAAAATCCTGGAATTTTTTGGAACTTGGAAAAAGGATGGTTTGAATTTCCAGAATGGTGGAATGTGTTGAAGGTGGAAAGGTTTGAATAGGTTGGAAATGGTGAAAGTTTGAAAAAATGGCCAAGTCATTTTGAATGGGAAAAATGTCCCGGAAAACCTGGAATTCTGGGAAATGTGGGAATTTGTCAAGAAGGCTGAACAGTTTGAAGGGAATGCTTTGGAGCATTCACACAACAATGACAGTTTTACATGCAGAAAACCACACAACAAACAAACATATAAATGATTAATAAAGAGGGAGCTGGACGCCACCTTCTACTCTCTTGGATTGTTATTAAAGTGCTGGTACTTGCAACGTCAACATTCTCACAACATTAACATACTTTGTCACCTACATATAACGTCATTGCATTCTTACGTAGGCTTGTTTTTTAAGCCTGTTCGTGAATAATTTATTAAATTAAAAAACACAAAAATGGTCGCTGACCGGAAGTCAGCTCAGCAGCAGTAAACAGAGGTGTGGACTCGAGTCACATGACTTGGACTCGAGTCAGACTCGAGTCATGAATTTGATGACTTTAGACTCGACTTGACAAAATGTAAAAAGACTTGCAACTCGACTTAGACTTTAACATCAATGACTTGTGACTTCACTTGGACTTGAGCCTTTTGAATTGACATGACTTGACACGACTTGCTACTTTCCCCAAAACCCAAAGATGAAAAAGTTATTCGGGAGCGCTCCGTATTTTTCATTGTGTACTTGTCTATCAGCGTTGCGTGTGTCAGCTGGTGTGGTCTCAGTACAACAGCCAATCAAATTAGATCTACTTTGTTTTCATCACACAGCATTCATCCAATCAAATTGCAGGACAACCAACGAAGAAGACATGTCCAAACCACACGCCAGTGAACAAAAAATGATACCTAAAATAATTTTGTTTGGGTATAAAAATTACGAGGTGGTCAACACAAAACGGTTTGCAGTATGCAACACATGCAGTTCCAAAATTACTGATGGAGAGGCAACAACTTCCAACTTCGTCCGGCATTTGAAGTTGCACAAAGAACGGTAAGTTTTGAATGTAAGATAACGTTTATTGGCTAAGTAACGTGACTTTTATTTGCTGTGTAGTTTAATCAGTGAGGCTGTAAACTAACTGCTAACGTTATAACGTTATTGCAAATACGGGAATCTGTTGCAGTTCACTACCTTATTCATACTTTTTGTTCAGTGATTTTTTTTAAGCAGGGTTACGTTAGTCAATATATCACACGTAACGTTAGACGGCGGTCAGCAGCACCGCGTATTTTAGCCACCTAAAAAAAGACAAAAATAGTAAAATAAAGGTCAGTTAAAATGTATACTATATTATGAATATGTGTACTGTTTTAGCTAGCTTTCTGACATACTGTTGGTTGTTTACCTCAGTGGTCCCCAACCACCGGACCGCGGCCCGGTACTGGTCCGTGGATCGATTGGTATCGGGCCGCACAAGAAATATATATATTTTTTTTTTTTCTTTTTTTAATTAAATCAACATAAAAAACACAAGATACACTTACAAGTAGTGCACCAACCCAAAAAAACTCTCTCCCCCCTTTTGTTCTGGGCATTGAACATGAAGACTCTTCCTTCACTGTTACGAGTGGCCATGAGTCTTGGCAGTGCCTGCCTCCAGTGCTCCAGTGGAGCGAGTTTTCAGCCATGGTGGCATCATACTACGCCCCCATCGTGCACAAATGACTGACAGACTCTTGGCTAATTTGGTCTTTTGCAAATGCAATACAGCATAGGGCCCTGACATATAAAAAGTACAATTTTTTGTTATGTTCACGTATATGTCATGTTTTTTCAATGTTAACACTTTTGTACAAATAAGTACTTTTGCACTTTATTTTTCAATGTGTTTGTTCTGTAAAGGAATGAGTTAATGTTTAAAATGACTGGTTAATAGTGCTATTATAAAGTGCAATGTCAGCACAATTTTCTTTCCTGCAATTTAAAATGCACTTGTTTTAATAAATAAATACAGCGTTTGAAAAGCATACACAATCTGTGTTAATATATTAGTCTGTGGTTAAAAGGACTTGAAAGGACTCGAAACTCAAAATGCAGGACTTAGGACTTGACTTGAGACTTTCCAGTCTTGACTTTGGACTTGACTCGGGGCTTGCCTGTCTTGACTCGGGACTTGACTCGGACTTGAGGGCAAAGACTTGAGACTTACTTGTGACTTGCAAAACAATGACTTGGTCCCACCTCTGGCAGTAAACAGGTCGGAAGTTAAAGGTTTCTTCAGGTAATACAAAGAGCCTCTGCTGCCACCAAGTGGCCGAAATATGGAGAGTGTTGGGAGAGAGGAAATAAGTCGAAATGGAGTAAGTTTGGCAAATAAAAAGTTCAATGAGCGGCGGACTCCGTGTCACTTTACGGAAGTGTTACGCAGGAAGCATAGTTTTGTCGACATTGACGACAGCCGACAGTAGTGATGGGTCCGGCAACACCGATGCATCGGCGCATGCGTCGAGTTCATAGAGCGAAACCCTGTGTCGGTGCGCGTACCGCTTTTAGAAAGTCACGTGACCGATCATGAGCTGTTTAGGTCACGTGACCGATACGCCAACTGTGTCGCACTGACGCCTCCTCTGTTCCCTGTGAAAGGGTCTTTTCTACAGCCGGAGAAATAATAACTAAGAAGAGAAAGCGTCTAAAATTGAATACGTTGGAAAAACTGTTTTTTAAAAAAAATAAAAATGTGTAAAAAAAAAAAAAAAATTCCAGGTCCACAAGCATCCTCATTCACAACACGTTCTCTTAGATTTCCATGTTATGATACATGTTCACATTATTTATTGACTGTATCTAAAAAAGACAAAAAATATATTTTTATTTAAATGAAGTTATAAAATAATCCTAAATGAAATACAATGACTTGGTTTATATTATTGTATATACTAGGTCAGTGGTTCTCAACCTTTTTTCAGCAATGTACCCCCTGTGAATTTTTTTTTAATTCAAGTACCCCCTAATCAGAGCAAAGCATTTTTGGTTGAAAAAAAAAAAGATAAAAGAAGTAAAATACAGCACTATGTCATCAGTTTCTGATTTATTAAATTGTATAACAGTGCAAAATATTGCTCATTTGTAGTGGTCTTTCTTGAACTATTTGGAAAAAAAGATATAAAAATAACTAAAAACTTGTTGAAAAATAAACAAGTGATTCAATTATAAATAAAGATTTCTACACATAGAAGTAATCATCAACTTAAAGTGCCCTTGTATTAGAGCTCCATCTGGATTCATGAACTTAATTCTAAACATTTCTTCACAAAAAAAAAAATCTTTAACATCAATATTTATGGAACATGTCCACAAACAATCTAGCTGTCAACACTGAATATTGCATTGTTGCATTTCTTTTCACAGTTCTTTTTGACAGACATTTTAGTGACAAACCTGAGCTTGTGCTTCACTGAGTTTATGAACTTACATTCATATTTTGTTGAAGTATTATTCAATAAATATATTTATAAATGATTTTTGAATTGTTGCTATTTTTAGAATATTTAAAAAAAATCTCACGTACCCCTTGGCATACCTTCAAGTACCCCCAGGGGTTCGCGTACCCCCATTTGAGAACCACTGTACTAGGTCATAAAATCAGTGTCAGTTGAGTCGGTCCATAGGTTGCCTGTAGGGATTTTTAATGTCCAGCAGATGTCAGTATTTAGTGACACAGTATCGACACAGTATCAATACAGTTTTGCAATGTGTCGAAACGCTTCATGACACCTCATCAGCCCATCACTAGCCGACAGGGTTGAACGCACATTAAATAGCCGGCAAACAAGTTTAATAAATACAGAAAACTTACCTTTTTTTAGTCCGCCCGCTTTCTTCTGGCATGGCGCTCATTTACTTTTAAATGTGTCAATAATATTCCCAATTAGCGAAAATCAGTTGATCAGTGTCAGGCCTGGAACCAATCAGCTGCGATAAAGGAGGGGTCCTAATGTCAATACAGAAATTGCCGACAGGGATGAACACACATTAAATGGCCGGCAAACAAGTTGAATAAATACAGAAAATTTACCTTTTTTTTTAGTCCGCCTGCTTTCTTCTGGCATGGCGCTCATTTAGTTTTAAATGTGTCAGTAATATTCACACCTGGCGAAAATCTGTTTATCAGTGTCAGGCCTGGAACCAATCAGCTGCTATAAAGGAGGGGTCCTAATGTCAATACAGGAAGTGCTGCATTTACTGAGTAGGGGTGGGCGTATATGCCTGTTTATTTTATAACTCTTATAGCAATGGTCCCCAACCACCGGTCCGGGGACCGGTACCGCTCCGTGACGCATTTGATACGGGGCCGCAGGGAAACATTAAATAATTTATAAACGGCTAGGCGTACAATTCTTTTTAAATGGAAGCTTGCGTCTCCGCCGAGCCATAACAGTTGGATACAAGATGTCTTGCGGTGTCTCTAGTTAGAGAAGCTTCGGTTCTCGCAGAAAGGATCTGTGTCATCTTTCCATAAAACTTGGGGCCCCCTCGGACAAGCTTGACATCACCCCAAGCGATTCGAGTAACACAACTTAGACAGAGCTGATCGCTGAAGCCCCCCCCCCCCCGACCCTCATTCCTTGTGTTTATTTACGTTTACGTTATATTTTTTGGCATATCTTATGTAGTATTTATTTATTTATTTTACCTTATTTATCTTTTGTTTATCTTTAATATATTTGTTAGATTGAATCTAAGTTTGCATATATTCATGTGTGTCTATATTTGTTGTGGGCACTAGGTGACAATTACCTTGGGAATTAAAGTGGGAGGGTATTGTAAGGGGTGGGGTTTACTATGTTACATATTGTAAAATGTGCAGATCAGTGTGTGAATGTGTGTGTGAATGGGTAAATGTGGAAGTAGTGTCAAAGCGCTTTGAGTACCTTGAAGGTAGAAAAGCGCTATACAAGTACAACCCATTATCATTATCATTATCATTATCATAGATACCTCAACTTGCTGTTGCCATGATCCATCATACTGTACTGTCTGCAAAATTCAATAAAAATATTTGGAAAAAATATATATATACAGGTAAAAGCCAGTAAATTAGAATATTTTGAAAAACTTGATTTATTTCAGTAATTGCATTCAAAAGGTGTAACTTGTACATTATATTTATTCATTGCACACAGACTGATGCATTCAAATGTTTATTTCATTTAAATTTGATGATTTGAAGTGGCAACAAATGAAAATCCAAAATTCCGCGTGTCACAAAATTAGAATATTACTTAAGGCTAATACAAAAAAGGGATTTTTAGAAATGTTGGCCAACTGAAAAGTATGAAAATGAAAAATATGAGCATGTACAATACTCAATACTTGGTTGGAGCTCCTTTTGCCTCAATTACTGCGTTAATGCGGCGTGGCATGGAGTCGATGAGTTTCTGGCACTGCTCAGGTGTTATGAGAGCCCAGGTTGCTCTGATAGTGGCCTTCAACTCTTCTGCGTTTTTGGGTCTGGCATTCTGCATCTTCCTTTTCACAATACCCCACAGATTTTCTATGGGGCTAAGGTCAGGGGAGTTGGCGGGTCAATTTAGAACAGAAATACCATGGTCCGTAAACCAGGCACGGGTAGATTTTGCGCTGTGTGCAGGCGCCAAGTCCTGTTGGAACTTGAAATCTCCATCTCCATAGAGCAGGTCAGCAGCAGGAAGCATGAAGTGCTCTAAAACTTGCTGGTAGACGGCTGCGTTGACCCTGGATCTCAGGAAACAGAGTGGACCGACACCAGCAGATGACATGGCACCCCAAACCATCACCCAACCATGCAAATTTTGCATTTCCTTTGGAAATCGAGGTCCCAGAGTCTGGAGGAAGACAGGAGAGGCACAGGATCCACGTTGCCTGAAGTCTAGTGTAAAGTTTCCACCATCAGTGATGGTTTTGGGTGCCATGTCATCGGCTGGTGTCGGTCCACTCTGTTTCCTGAGATCCAGGGTCAGCGCAGCCGCCTACCAGCAAGTTTTAGAGCACTTCATGCTTCCTGCTGCTGACCTGCTCTATGGAGATGGAGATTTCAAGTTCCAACAGGACTTGGCGCCTGCACACAGCGCAAAATCTACCCGTGCCTGGTTTACGGACCATGGTATTTCTGTTCTAAATTGGCCCGCCAACTCCCCTGACCTTAGCCCCATAGAAAATCTGTGGGGTATTGTGAAAAGGAAGATGCAGAATGCCAGACCCAAAAACGCAGAAGAGTTGAAGGCCACTATCAGAGCAACCTGGGCTCTCATAACACCTGAGCAGTGCCAGAAACTCATCGACTCCATGCCACGCCGCATTAACGCAGTAATTGAGGCAAAAGGAGCTCCAACCAAGTATTGAGTATTGTACATGCTCATATTTTTCATTTTCATACTTTTCAGTTGGCCAACATTTCTAAAAATCCCTTTTTTGTATTAGCCTTAAGTAATATTCTAATTTTGTGACACACGGAATTTTGGATTTTCATTTGTTGCCACTTCAAATCATCAAAATTAAATGAAATAAACATTTGAATGCATCAGTCTGTGTGCAATGAATAAATATAATGTACAAGTTACACCTTTTGAATGCAATTACTGAAATAAATCAAGTTTTTCAAAATATTCTAATTTACTGGCTTTTACCTGTATATGGAGCTTTTATTTTGAAATGCCGACAAAAGTCTGTCCTGCAAAGTGTCGTAAATCAGTAGCAGCTGCTGAAAAAGGTGCAGCGGCGGGAAAACGCAAGGTTCAGAGGAAAGTGTGTGCTCCACAGTTCAAGTTACTTCTAACGTTTACACCAATAAACATTCAGTCTTTTAGCACCCGGTTGATGAGGAAACAAGGTTGGTGTTACAATTAATGACGAAAATGTACTTTTTGTCGTGTCTTATCAAGTGTACAACTGACTACTACACGGTCGACGATATTTCGCCCACTAGAGGGTGCTGTCACACTGTCGTAAAACGTATTTGTAGCTAGACTACGCAATGTTTATTGTGAAGTATTGTCCTGCCAAGGACAATTACAATGTCATTTACATATGTAAGGTTAAAAATGGAAATGTGTTTTGAAAATACAAAAGATAGTATAACTTCATTATTCATGCGTTCGTTACGTCTCGTCTCGATTACTGTAACGTATTATTTTCGGGTCTCCCTATGTCTAGCATTAAAAGATTACAGTTGGTACAAAATGCGGCTGCTAGACTTTTGACAAGAACAAGAAAGTTTGATCATATTACGCCTATACTGGCTCACCTGCACTGGCTTCCTGTGCACTTAAGATGCGACTTTAAGGTTTTACTACTTACGTATAAAATACTACACGGTCTAGCTCCAGCCTATCTTACCGATTGTATTGTACCATATGTCCCGGCAAGAAATCTGCGTTCAAAGAACTCCGGCTTATTAGTGATTCCCAGAGCCCAAAAAAAGTCTGCGGGCTGTAGAGCGTTTTCTATTCGGGCTCCAGCACTATGGAATGCCCTCCCGGTAACAGTTAGAGATGCTACCTCAGTAGAAACATTTAAGTCCCATCTCAAAACTCATTTGTATACTCTAGCCTTTGAATAGCCCCCCTGTTAGACCAGTTGATCTGCCGTTTCTTTTCTTTTCTCCTCTGCTCCCCCCTTTCCCTTGTGGAGGGGAAGACACACAGATCCGGTGGCCATGGATGGGGTGCTGGCTGTCCGGGGTCGGGACCCGGGGTGGACCGCTCGCCTGTATATTGGTTGGGAACATCTCTGCGCTGCTGACCCGTCTCCGCTCGGGATGGTTTCCTGCTGACCCCACTGTGGACTGGACTCTTACTGTTATGCTGGATCCACTATGGACTGGACTCTCACAATATTATGTTAGACCCACTCGACATCCATTGCATTCGGTCTCCCTAGAGGGGGGGGGGGTTACCCACATATGCGGTCCTCTCCAAGGTTTCTCATAGTCATTCACATCGACGTCCCACTGGGGTGAGTTTTTCCTTGCCCTTATGTGGGCTATACCGAGGATGTCGTTGTGGCTTGTGCAGCCCTTTGAGACACTTGTGATTTAGGGCTATATAAATAAACATTGATTGATTGATTGATTAAGGTAAATATCATCACGGTAACTCATACAAGGTGTAATAAATCAGCTACAATCGTCATTTTTGTTTTAAATGTGAGAATCTTTGCCAAGTCAGGAGATGTTGGAGAGGGGGCGGGGTCAAAGGCATTGTAATGTAAGATGATTATGTATTTGAAGTTACTAATTTTTTTTTTTTTACTCCTGTAGCTCCCTTGTACTCCCTTATGTGAACACACATAAGGGAGACCATCTTTTCAACCCATGATGCTGCAACAGTAACGGCACAAACAACTGGGACATGGTGGGGAGGCCAAATTTCATCCATCCATCCATTTTCTACCGCTTGTCCCTTTCGAGGTCGCTGGGGGTGCTGGAGCCCATCTCAACTGCATTCGGGCGGAAGGCGGGGTACACCCTGGACAAGTCGCCACCTCATCGCAGGGCCAACACAGATAGACAGACAACATTCACACTCACATTCACACACTAGGGCCAATTGTAGAGTTGCTAATCAACCTATCCCCAGGTGCATGTCTTTGGAGGTGGGAGGAAGCCGGAGTACCCGGAGGGAACCCACGCAGTCCACGGGAAGAACATGCAAACTCCACACAGAAAGATCCCGAGCCCAGGATCGAACTCAGGACCTTCGTATTGTGAGGCACATGCACTAAGAGTGTCCGCCCTGAGATCGGTAGGTTGTGAGTTCAAATCCCGGCCGAGTCATACCAAAGACTATAAAAATGGGACCCATTACCTCCCTGCTTGGCACTCAGCATCAAGGGTTGGAATTGGGGGTTAAATCACCAAAATGATTCCCGGGCGCGGCCACCGCTGCTGCCCACTGCTCCCCTCACCTCCCAGGGGGTGATCAAGGGTGATGGGTCAAATGCAGAGAATAATCTCGCCACACCTAGTGTGTGTGTGACAATCATTGGTATTTTAACTTTAACTTTAACTTTAACCCCTGAGGCCAAATTCACAGGTCCAAAAACTAGAGATGTCCGATAACATCGGCCTGCCGATAAATGCTTTAAAATGTAATATCGGTAATTATCGGTATTGGTTTCAACCTCCCGATATTCCCGGGAGACTCCCCAATTTCCACCTGGACAACATTATAGGGGGAGTGTCTTAAAGGCACTGCCTTTAACGTCCTCTACAACCTGTCGTCACGTCCGCTTTTCCTCCATACAAACAGCGTGCCTGTCACATAATATAAGCGGCTTTAACACACACATAAGTGAATGTAATGCATATTTGCTCAACAGTCATACAGGTCACACTGAGGGTGGCAGTATAAACAACTTTAACACTGTTACAAATATGCGCTACACTGTGAACCCACACCAAACAAGAATGACAAACACATTTCGGGAGAACGTCCGCACCGTAACACAACAGAACAAATACCCAGAACCCCTTGCAGCACTAACTCTTCCAGGACGCTACAATATACACCCTCCGCTACCATCAAACCCCCGCCCCATCTCCCGAATTCGGAGGTCCCAAGGTTGGCAAGTATGCTCTAGTATACTCTGGACTGAAGCTGTGTTCCTTCATTGTTTTTGTAGCTGTTGTTTTGAGGCATGTTTATAAAAAAAAATTAAATAGTGCACTTTATGAAAGTCAAAGTATAGTATTTCCCATAGTTGTAGTGGGTATTAGGATTATCTCAGGGAGAGCATGTCCCAAATTCCAAGCTGCTGTTTTGAGGCATGTTAAAAAAAATAATGCACTTTGTGACTTCAATAATAAATATGGCAGTGCCATGTTGGCATTTATTTCCATAACTTGAGTTGAAGTTGTTCTCTTATTTTGGAAAACCTTGTTTTTGATTGATTGATTGAAACTTGTATTAGTAGATTGCACAGTACAGTACCGTATTTTTCGGACTATAAGTCGCAGTTTTTTTTTCATAGTTTGGCTCAGGAGCGACTAATGTGTGAAATTATTAACACATCACCGTAAAATATCAAATAATATTATTGATCTCATTCACGTAAGAGACTAGACGTATAAGATTTCATGGGATTTAGCGATTAGGAGTGACAGATTGTTTGGTAAACGTATAGCATGTTCTATATGTTATAGTTATTTGAATGACTCTTACCATAATATGTTACGTTAACATACCAGTTGGTTATTTATGCCTCATATAACGTACACTTATTCAGCCTGTTGTTCACTATTCTTGATTTACTTTAAATTGCCTTTCAAATGTCTATTCTTGGTGTTGGCTTTTATCAAATAAATTTCCCCCAAAAAAGGCGACTTATACTCCAGTGCGACTTATATATGTTTTATTCCTTCTTTATTATGCATTTTCGGCCGGTGCGACTTATACTCCGGAGCGACTTATACTCCGAAAAGTACGGTACATATTCCGTACAATTGACCACTAAATGGTAACACCCGAATACGTTTTTCAACTTGTTTAAGTCGGGGTCCACGTTAATCAATTCATGGTAAAGTTACATTGTTTAATGCATCCAGGCGGGGCATCACAACAAAATTAGACATAATAATGTGTTAATTCCACGACTGTACCGTATTTTTCGGACTGTAAGTCGCAGTTTTTTTCATAGAACGGGCTCCAGTGAGATTTATATGTTTTTTTTCCTTCTTTATTATCAATCAACCAATCAATCTTTATTTATATAGCCCTAAATCACAAGTGTCTCAAAGGGCTGCACAAGCCACAACGACATCCTCGGTACAAAGCCCACATACGGGCAAGGAAAAACTCACCCCAGTGGGACGTCGATGTGAATGACTATGAGAAACCTTGGAGAGGACCGCATATGTGGGTAACCCCCCCCCCTCTAGGGGAGACCGAAAGCAATGGATGTCGAGTGGGTCTGACATAATATTGTGAGAGTCCAGTCCATAGTGGATCCAACATAATAGTAAGAGTCCAGTCCATAGTGGGGCCAGCAGGACACCATCCCGAGCGGAGACGGGTCAGCAGCGCAGAGATGTTCCCAGCCGATGCACAGGCGAGCGGTCCACCCCGGGTCCCGACTCTGGACAGCCAGCACTTCATCCATGGCCACCGGACCTGTGCCCCCCCCTCAAGGAAAAGGGGAGCAGAGGAGAAAAGAAAAGAAACGGCAGATCAACTGGTCTAACAGGGGGGCTATTTAAAGGCTAGAGTATACAAATGAGTTTTAAGATGGGACTTAAATGCTTCTACTGAGGTAGCATCTCTAATTGTTACCGGGAGGGCATTCCATAGTACTGGAGCCCGAATAGAAAACGCTCTATAGCCCGCAGACTTTTTTTTGGCTCTGGGAATCACTAATAAGCCGGAGTTCTTTGAACGCAGATTTCTTGCCGGGACATATGGTACAATGCAATCGACGAGATAGGACGGAGCTAGACCGTGTAGTATTTTATACGTAAGTAGTAAAACCTTAAAGTCACATCTTAAGTGCACAGGAAGCCAGTGCAGGTGAGCCAGTATAGGCGTAATATGATCAAACTTTCTTGTTCTTGTCAAAAGTCTAGCAGCCGCATTTTGTACCAACTGTAATTTTTTAATGCTAGACATAGGGAGACCCGAAAATAATACGTTACAGTAGTCGAGACGAGACGTAACGAACGCATGAATAATGATCTCTGCGTCGCTAGTGGATAAAATAGAACGAATTTTAGCGATATTACGGAGATGAAAGAAGGCCGTTTTAGTAACACTCTTAATGTGTGATTCAAACGAGAGAGTTGGGTCGAAGATAATACCCACATATTATGCATTTTCGGCAGGTGCGACTTATACTCCGGTGCGGCTTATACTCCGAAAAATACGGTATGTATCGGTATCGGTTGATATCGGAATCGGTAATTAAAAGTTGGATAATATCGGCAAAAAAGCCATTATCGGACATCTCTACCAAAAACCCCATCTTTAGCAAGTAGCTCGCTAACAATCGTTGCTCAACACTGCCCCTAGTGCCAAGGCAGGCAACTGCAGGTCACGTGCTCAGGATCTGTGCTAGTCAATATGTCGTCAGAAGAACCTGATTACACTAACAGCGTCGTGATGAAAGGCTAAAATGCGATTAAAGTGAACAAATCAGTACAGTGAAGCTAAGATGAATGTTTACCTGGAGATGACAGCTCTCTGCTGTATTATTTTATGAAATGCACACACAGTCGGTTTGAAAAATATTGTATTTTTGTACGCAGTAAGATCACGTGACGTGTGTTATGGCTAGCTAACGAGTCCCTCGCTGACGTAGCCGTCTTTTAAAAAGAGTCCAACCTTAGACGAAAGCCCTTATCGGCCACAGACAGCAGCTACGTTTGGTCAAAACAAACTGAATAAATATCAACATGAAATGCTACAAAGGCGGCCATGGCGTGGAGCGCACTGATGCATGCTGGGAGCTCCTCTACTTCAACTATTCTGCTCATCCTCCGCAAAACGCAGGACAAGAGACAGAAAAAAAACCCTGACTTTCCGGGCGTGTCGTCTTCGTCCTCTCATGAGAGTCTCGTGGTTCCTTGCAGACGCGTAGGAGAAAAGTATGCTAACATGCTAACTAACGTCTTAACACCCTTTGAGATGCCTTCTGACTTTTGCAGGCCGACGCTCGCAGACAGCCGGGAGTCCGCCTCGTCTTCGACGGCGCGGCGGTCCTGACCTCGCCAATGCCTCCTGATGGCGCTCCGCCTGCTTCAGTATTTGTTGATGCCAAAGAGGCGCACGCCGTGCAGCTGAGGCAACTTGGGAATGAGCACGGTGAGCAGCGACACCGTGTTCACCACGAAATGGACCCGGTCGTATTTGGTGTAAAAGCTGGTGAGGATGTACCTGCAACACACACACACAGTAATTGGTATGGTCTCATTCAGTTTTTTTGTTTTTTTTTATATTTGCCGAAGATGTATCAAGAAGTATTGGGCAAAGTCTATGAATACTTATGTACATGTTATTTCTTAGTTTTTATTTTCAATACATTTGTAAAAAAAAAAAAAATAAATAAATAAATTCTGAATGTTATAACAGGGTGTGTAGAATTTTGAGAACAAAAATTTGTAATAGGTCTAGGGCTGTCCCGATCCGATATTTGGATCGGATCGGCCGCCGATATTTGCCAAAAAATGCGTATCTGCAAGGCATGGGAAAATGCCGATCCAGATCCAGTTAAAAAAAAACTCTGCTCCGTGTTTTCCAACGCACCTATTTAAATAATACATTCCACTTTTCTGCTGCTCCCTAATTTCCGTTCCGCATTTTCCAGCACACCTTCAACACATCCACGGGTCTCTGGATTCTCACGCAGTTGCTTTTAGCTGCTGGCATTACACGACAGGCTCTTCTCACTCTTTCCTGTGTCTCCCTCTCACAGACAGCAAGCGCACCTTCTTACACACGTCACATACTGTCACGTCATACGCCACATACGTATACGTCCTCTCCCAGCAGAGAGGTAGCAGCATGGCTAACGTTAGTTGTGATGCTAGCGCAGCCGTGTGACCAACGTTCTCTCTAAGGTGCGCGCCTGTGCAATTGCGCACTGCTCAAACGTCCTCTGCACATAGCAATTATATGCCACGCACAAAATCAAATAAAAAAATAAGCGCATAACAATTTTCGACACACGGACACGACAGAGAAAACAGTTTTCGTCATCATTGTTCAAATATTGTAACGTCTGTCGAGACGCTTATCTCCATTCGGTGCCACACGCCCACACCATCAAAATGCCGAGGCAAAAATTTCCAGCTCAACACCGAATGAAAAAATTAGTGATTTTTTTAGTTGTGATTTCCTTCTCTGCATGAAAGTTTAAAAGTAGCATATATTAATGCAGTATGAAGAAGAATGTTTTAATGTAGACATGCAAGCCTTGAAAGAACATTTTGAAAATCAAGACTACATTTCCTGCAAATGGGTGCATTTCTACCCTATATTTTAACTTTAGATTTATTCTCATATCAAACTCTTTTGGCTGTCTTTTTGACACTTACATCCAGTGCCCCCCTCCACACCCTGGATTATAAATAATGTAAATAATTCAATGTGATTATCTTGTGTGATGACTGTATTATGATGATAGTATATATCTGATAGTATATATCTGTATCATGAATCAATTTAAGTGGACCCCGACTTAAACAAGTTGAAAAACTTATTGGGGTGTTACCATTTAGTGGTCAATTGTACGGAATATGTACTTCACTGTGCAACCTACTAATAAAAGTCTCAATCAATCAATCAAAACACATAGAATCATCATACTGCTGTGATTATATGCATCAAGTGTTCATTCAAGACTGAGGCAAAATATCGAGATATATATCGTGTATCGCAATATGGCTTTAAAATATCGCAATATTAAAAAAAGGCCATATCGCCCAGACCTAGTTCAATGATGCCATTTCTGTTTGTCATGTATAATTTTGTCTATTTTGTGTTTATCCTTGAATAAACAGGTCAGTTTCTTGTTACCAACCATTGTGTATTATTCAAACTCCCCTAATTCAGCTGGCTAGTTGTTATCAAGAGTACTAAAACCCTTTTCAACATGATTCTGACAACTAAGTAGGCTAAATAACTTTAAACTTTAATACATGCTCGGATAGGCCAGTATCGGTCAGTATCGGTATCGGTCAGTATCGGTATCGGATCGGAAGTTCAAAAACAATATCGGTATCGGATCGGAAGTGCAAAAACCTGGATCGGGACATCCCTAAATAGGTCTGTAACATAACTAAAGTGCGATGAATATCAGCGATACATACATTTCTGTGATAACGATATTCAAATCAAATCAACTTTATTTATAAAGCACATTTAAAATTTACCACAGGGGTAGCCAAAGTGCTGTACAATGGGCAGGTTAAAAGATAACACGAGTACCGAGCAAACACAACACAATACAAACAGAACACGATAAAAAATAAATAAATAAAATAGAATAAATAAAACATAAAAACAGGATCACAGCAGGTGTATTATGGGGCGCCATTGCAGGATGGATATCACTCAGTGTTAAAAGCCATGGAATAAAAGTATGTTTTTAAGAGAGATTTAAAAACAGGAAGAGAGGAGGCTTGTCTAACACTCAGAGGTAGGTCATTCCAGAGCTTGGGAGCAGCAACGGCGAAAGCTCTGTCACCTCTAAGCTTCAGCCTTGTGTCAGGGACCGTCAGTAGCAGCTGATCGGCTGATCTTAGGGATCGGGTGGGGCAGTAAGGCTGAAGGAGGTCGGAGAGATAGGTTGGCGCGAGGTTGTTTAGACATTTAAAAACAAATAAAAGGAGTTTAAAATTGATTCGATAACGCACAGGGAGCCAGTGAAGGGACGCTAATATAGGGGTGATGTGCTCACGTCTGCGGGTCTGTGTTAGCAGACGAGCAGCAGAGTTCTGCACGAGCTGCAGGCGGGCGAGGGAGGCCTGGCTAATGCCAACATACAGGGCATTGCAGTAGTCAAGACGAGTCGAGATAAAGGCGTGGATTAATTTCTCGAGATCATGTCCTGATAGAAGCGGTTTCACTTTCGCTATTTGGCGTAATTGATAAACGTTTTTTTGAACGACGCTGCTGATTTGTTTTTCGAATTTAAAATCTGAGTCGAACTTTACCCCCAGGTTTGTGACACAGTCGCTGAAATACGGGGTCAGAGTGCCGAGGTCAACTTTGGGGGAGGGAGAGCGACTTGGACCGAACAACATAACTTCTGTTTTGTCTTCATTTAGGCTCAGGAAGTTAGCTGAAAGCCAGACTTTGATGTCGTGCAGGCAGTCAATAAGACGTTGAACCGTGTTATTTTGTGCCTTGGGAAAATAAATCTGGCAATCATCGGCATAAAAATGAAATGCAATACTGTACTTCCTATTGATCATAATATATTATTTGATAGGGGTGTGAATCTTTGACCACCTAATGATTCGATCCAATTCAGAATCGATTCTCGATTGAACACGGTTCTTGATTCAAGCCGATTCTCGCAATGTATTATTTGATATAATTATAATGAAACTTTTTCTAAACCGGTTGCAGGTTACAAAAGCTCCTTTTGGTTGCATGAGATGTGGCCTTCTTTTTAAAAAGTGTTTGAACATTTAAAAAAAACAAACAACAAATTATGAATATATTTAGAATCGCAATGTATACTTTTTGTGCACCTATTATTTATATTAGGGCTGCAACTAACGATTAATTTGATTGTCGATTATTACTTTGATTAATAATCGGATAAAAGAGACAAACTACATTTCTATCCATTCCAGTATTTTATTGGAAAAAAAACAGCATACTGGCGCCACATATGTTCTTTCAACTTGCCAAATAAAACAAGGAAAATGTTACAAAAATGCACACTTTTGACACCCCTGCTATAGATAATAAAAAATTATATCTGATAAATGTATGGATAAAAAGCAGAGCCTGGCGACGCATGCACGTTTATCACAACCCTCTCGCTCTCTTTGTCTCTGCCCCTCCCTCACCAATGCTGCTGCGCACCTTCACAATTTGTTGTGTTTTTAACCTTCTTAACCCTGAACGTACATTGAAAATACACGCAACCCTAACTCAAAATGCCGGACATTTGAGGCATTTAAGAAACACCGCCCGACATCCCCGCAAAAGAGGACATGTCCGGTGAAAAGAGGACGTATGGTCAGGACCTAGCCACGTGCTGTGAAACCGATCGCTGCTAGTCCTCTTTTGCTAGCATGCTAGCAGCTAACGGGCTAGGATAGACTGACCATACGTCCTCTTTTCACCGGACATGTCCTCTTCTGCGGAGCTATCAGGGCGGAGTTTCATAAATACCTCAAATGTCCGGCATTTTGAGTATTGTTTACAGAACGTGCAGTACAGTACGCTCCTTAAAGAGGAACATTATCACCAGACTTATGTAAGTGTCAATATATACCTTGATGTTGCAGAAAAAAGACCATATATTTTTTTAACCGATTTCCGAACTCTAAATGGGTGAATTTTGGCGAATTAAACGCCTTTCTATTATTCGCTCTCGGAGAGATCGGGAAGCAATCCGCCATTTTCTCAAACACATTACAAACACCGAGTCAAATCAGCTCTGTTATTTTCCGTTTTTTCGACTGTTTTGCGTACCTTGGAGACATCATGCCTCGTCGGTGTGTTGTCGGAGGGTGTAACAACACGAACAGGGACGGATTCAAGTTGCACCAGTGGCCCAAAGATGCGAAGGTGGCAAGAAATTGGACGTTTGTTCCGCACACTTTACCGACGAAAGCTATGCTACGACAGAGATGGCAAGAATGTGTGGTAGAGATGCGCGGATAGGCAATTTATTTCATCCGCAACCGCGGCAGAAAGTCGTCAACCATCCGCCATCCACCCGATGTAACGTTTGATCAGAACTGCATCCGCCCGCCATCCGCCCGTTGTTATATATCTAATATTAATTAAAAAAAAAAAAAAGGGTGAAAACTACGCGAATTGCACCTTGTGCAGACAAGATTTTTCGATCGGACACGGAGGAATTAGTGATGTAAAAGACCACGTTGGGACAAAAAAACACAAGTCTAATGCCGTTGCTAGCGATACAAGTGGAAAACTTTCAACGTTTTTCGTCGCCCAAACAGATTCTTTGGATGTGATAAATGCCGAAGTTTTATTTACGGAGGCAATAATTGAGCATGGACTTCCAATCGCACTGGCTGATCACATGGGACAGTTAATAATGTAATACAACCTTTAAAAATCATTACGCGGTGATCGCGATCCCAAAAATAAACTTTTCTTGCATGATAATGTCCAGAAAAATTCGCTTTATATTACTATAGAGTCCTTTTAACGAATGAGTTTGATGGTTTATCACAAACCTTAAATGAAAGAAGTCCTTTGTTCTCCTGCAGCATGGCCTTGCTTTGTGTTTGGTGCGCCATCCTGTCGGCTGTATTTCACAGCACGACATACTGTTAAAAGTGTTTATACTATTTATACTTTCAATTAACAAATTGAAGTCTTGTGAAAGGTTGACAGGATAACTGGCATTAACTGTCAAAATAATTTCAAACTATTGAAGTTAGCTTACAGAATAAACATGTCAATCAACCCATATGATTTTTGCTGTAATATTTTTGTTTTGAAAAGTCACTGTGACTGATAGAAAAGTGATGGTTTTAGCAACATTTTAACCTGTCTGAATGCTAATAGTCATTTTGCGAGCAAGCAGGTAAGCTGCGCGGGCGGAGCGCGCGGAGTGACCCATGTTACGAGCCCCCGGCCACGGGGGTGGCGGGCAGGTAAGCTGCTTACCTGCTGCGCGTGACGCCGGCCGCGGCGAAAGCGAACGAGGCGGGGTGTCGGTGCGGTGGGCGCGGTGGTGACCCTGGACGTGCGTCGGGCCCTTCTCGCGGATCGCCTCAGCTACGGCTCCCGGTGGGGCCCTCTCGGGGGAAGGAGCCTCGGTCCCGGACCCCGGCGAGGCGTCCCTCCGCTCCGTAAAAGTGTCCATCTCTTTTTCTTTTTTTTTCTTCTGTTGTGGCATATGCTGCAGGTTCCTGCTCGTTTTTCGTATGTGGGTAACAACATTTAACTATGTATATATATTTCCCAATTGGTTTAACTGCCACCCGCAAAAAATAAATAAATAAATAAAAAAAAAATCTAATTAATCCGCCCGACCCGACCCGCGAGCGGATAAAATCTTATTTTTTTAAATTTCATCCGCCCGATCCGCGGATAATCCGCGGACTCCGCGGTTGTGTCCGCAAACCGCGCATCTCTAATGTGTGGATATCCTGCGACACTCAAAGCAGATGCATTTCCAACTGGACTGGACAGATCAGCTTTCAGGAAAAGAGAGCGGATGAGGGTATGTCTACAGAATATATTAATTGATGAAAACGGGGCTGTCTGCACTCTCAAAGTGCATGTTGTTGCCAAATGTATTTCATATGCTGTAAACCTAGTTCATAGTTGTTAGTTTCCTTTAATGCCAAACAAACACATACCAATCGTTGGTTAGAAGGCGATCGCCGAATTCGTCCTCGCTTTCTCCCGTGTCGCTGGCTGTCGTGTCGTTTTCGTCGGTTTCGCTTGCATACGGTTCAAACCGATATGGCTCAATAGCTTCAGTTTCTTCTTCAATTTGGTTTTCGCTACCTGCCTCCACACTACAACCATCCGTTTCAATACATGCGTAATCTGTTGAATCGCTTAAACCGCTGAAATCCGAGTCTGAATCCGAGCTAATGTCGCTATAGCTTGCTGTTCTATGCGCCATGTTTGTTTGTGTTGGCATCACTGTGTGACGTCACAGGAAAATGGACGGGTGTATATAACGATGGTTAAAATCAGGCACTTTGAAAAAAATTTTGAAAAAAACTTCGAAAAATAAAATAAGCCACTGGGAACTGATTTTTAAGGGTTTTAACCCTTCTGAAATTGTGATAATGTTCCCCTTTAATATGTCCGTGTGGCAACTCATTCGGTACACTTCCGCACCGAAACGAAAACCCCGTACCGAAACGGTTCGATACAAATACACGTACCGTTACACCCCTATTATTTTGATTATTGTTTCTCAGCTGTTTGTAAATGTTGCAGTTTATAAATAAAGGTTAAAAAAAAAAAAAAAACGTAGCCTCTGCGCCTGCGCATAGCATAGATCCAACGAATCGATGACTAAATTAATCGGCAACTATTTTTATAATCAATTAGTTGTTGAAGCCCTAATTTATATACAGGAGAATTTCAAAACAGGTTACTAAGGCTCCTATGTTTAATTTATGATTACATATTGCGTCTATTGTATTATGTTCTCAAAATTATGATTAATCTACTTGATAATTAACTAAATATATCGAGGAACCTTTCTGTTCTAACATCACTAATTACATGATGGTCACATTTCTAATCAGACAAAAACACAGGATGGGAGTGGAATAATATCAAACATTTACATTGTTCCCTTTTATTACTTACAATATTTTGAAGTGAAGTTAATTATATTTATATAGCACTTTTCTCTAGTGACTCAAAGCGCTTTACATAGTGGAACCCAATATCTAAGGTACATTTAAACCAGTGTGGGTGGCACTGGGAGCAGGTGGGTAAAGTGTCTTGCCCAAGGACACAACGGCAGTGACTAGGATGGCGGAAGCGGGAATCGAACCTGGAACCCTCAAGTTGCTGGCACGGCCACTCTACCAACCGAGCTATGCCGCCAATAACTAGTGAAAAACTACTATTGGCTCTGACTGAAATCTTTTGGTTTTTGCCTTAAAAAGTCCTCCTGTGTCCAGGGAATTATTTTTGCAAACAATAACAAAAAGGACGACTTTGTACTCATAGAAAATATTGATCTCATCACTGTAGTATCAGCCATATACTTGTACCATACTTAGTATTGTTACTGTCAGAAAGTGTTTTAGGCTTATCTTATTCTGACGCAGTTTTGAGATGTTAGATTTCCTGTGCTCTAAATTTGGCGATCTAGTCTGAGACGTCATTTCCTGTTTGTAGCGTTTCGGCGTAATATGGGCTCTTGGGTGATTGTGTAAACAGCCTTGTGTGCGTTCATGACTAAAATGTAAGTATACGTCGAATACAGCATGGTTATTAATGCTAAAATGCCTATAATGTGTTAGATGTAGCCTTAACCAAGTGTTTGTTTGCAACAATGTTTCTGCTTGATGATATAATTCGCAAGCTCAACTTTCGCCCTGTTAATACTTCTTGTTACACAGTAGTTGCCCTATCCTACCACTAGAGGGCGACACAGACCACGTTTAAAGCACTGTCTAAATCAACAGTGCTTATTCTCCATTCATCTCTAATGGACTGCTTTAATAGTCCATGTACAGGTAAAAGCCAGTAAATTAGAATATTTTGAAAAACTTGATTTATTTCAGTAATTGCATTCAAAAGGTGTAACTTGTACATTATAGTTATTCATTGCACACAGACTGATGCATTCAAATGTTTATTTCATTTAATTTTGATGATTTGAAGTGGCAACAAATGAAAATCCAAAATTCCGTGTGTCACAAAATTAGAATATTACTTAAGGCTAATACAAAAAAGGGATTTTTAGAAATGTTGGCCAACTGAAAAGTATGAAAATGAAAAATATGAGCATGTACAATACTCAATACTTGGTTGGAGCTCCTTTTGCCTCAATTACTGCGTTAATGCGGCGTGGCATGGAGTCGATGAGTTTCTGGCACTGCTCAGGTGTTATGAGAGCCCAGGTTGCTCTGATAGTGGCCTTCAACTCTTCTGCGTTTTTGGGTCTGGCATTCTGCATCTTCCTTTTCACAATACCCCACAGATTTTCTATGGGGCTAAGGTCAGGGGAGTTGGCGGGCCAATTTAGAACAGAAATACCATGGTCCGTAAACCAGGCACGGGTAGATTTTGCGCTGTGTGCAGGCGCCAAGTCCTGTTGGAACTTGAAATCTCCATCTCCATAGAGCAGGTCAGCAGCAGGAAGCATGAAGTGCTCTAAAACTTGCTGGTAGACGGCTGCGTTGACCCTGGATCTCAGGAAACAGAGTGGACCGACACCAGCAGATGACATGGCACCCCAAACCATCACTGATGGTGGAAACTTTACACTAGACTTCAGGCAACGTGGATCCTGTGCCTCTCCTGTCTTCCTCCAGACTCTGGGACCTCGATTTCCAAAGGAAATGCAACATTTGCATGGTTGGGTGATGGTTTGGGGTGCCATGTCATCTGCTGGTGTCGGTCCACTCTGTTTCCTGAGATCCAGGGTCAACGCAGCCGTCTACCAGCAAGTTTTAGAGCACTTCATGCTTCCTGCTGCTGACCTGCTCTATGGAGATGGAGATTTCAAGTTCCAACAGGACTTGGCGCCTGCACACAGCGCAAAATCTACCCGTGCCTGGTTTACGGACCATGGTATTTCTGTTCTAAATTGGCCCACCAACTCCCCTGACCTTAGCCCCATAGAAAATCTGTGGGGTATTGTGAAAAGGAAGATGCAGAATGCCAGACCCAAAAACGCAGAAGAGTTGAAGGCCACTATCAGAGCAACCTGGGCTCTCATAACACCTGAGCAGTGCCAGAAACTCATCGACTCCATGCCACGCCGCATTAACGCAGTAATTGAGGCAAAAGGAGCTCCAACCAAGTATTGAGTATTGTACATGCTCATATTTTTCATTTTCATACTTTTCAGTTGGCCAACATTTCTAAAAATCCCTTTTTTGTATTAGCCTTAAGTAATATTCTAATTTTGTGACACACGGAATTTTGGATTTTCATTTGTTGCCACTTCAAATCATCAAAATTAAATGAAATAAACATTTGAATGCATCAGTCTGTGTGCAATGAATAAATATAATGTACAAGTTACACCTTTTGAATGCAATTACTGAAATAAATCAAGTTTTTCAAAATATTCTAATTTACTGGCTTTTACCTGTACATTTGTTTGTATATTTGTTTTATAACACATTGTAGAATATATTATATTATATATAACATTATACATATAATGTTATATTATTGTATATTATATTGCCTAAATGTATCCTAATCATTATTTGTAAGTGTTCCCCTTAGACCACACACACCCATGCACACCTATACCACACTTGTTCAACTTCACCATTAAAGAGTGCCTGAAAGCCTTTCTGTGCCCTACTCTCTGACCGGAGTCCTTGTCCTAAGAAGATATCAGACCAGCATTCCGCATCCAGAGTAATCTACTCTATCACAGTTACAGTCGATAATTGTATCATCTACCCACCTCTGTTTACATTCAAGAGCTCTAGCTTAGCGGTTAGTAGGGGTGTACAAAAAAATGGATTCATAATTTTTAACAATCGATGAAAAAAGAAGTTATTAAGCAATAAAAAATAAAGGGTTTTAGGCCATTTGAATGCAACCAGAAGGAGCTTTTTCCAACCTGTAACCGGGTTTGAAAAAGTTTCCTATAATTATTATAACAAATAATACATTGCAAGAATTGTGTTGGATCGAGAATCGAACCGTCACCCCAGGAATCGGGTCGGAACGCTCAAAGATTCACACCCCTCGCGTTTAGCATGGAGTCTTGAATCCTCCTACGGTGTGTCGGGTAGCATGTTCAGCTAGTCCTTGTCCTCCAGTGACAATAATACTTGGAAGAAACTTACTTCATTTCTTGCCATGGACACAAGGATTAGTTAGCGGCAAGTCAGGACGCCTCGTTGCTGTCAAATGTGCATGCATTATCACTAACGTTGAACAAATAAACGTACATATAAATCACGATTCTAAATTGATTTAGAATTTTTCAAAAATCAATTTACAAAAATTTGAAAAGAAAATACAATTTTAACAATATTTATAAAGAAGTTTACGCCATCTCTAGGAAAACCAGAAACGTTTTTTTTTTAACTTGCAACTTGTGTTGTTCCGATACCAATATTTTGGTACCAGTACCAAAATGTCTTTCGATATTTTTTGGTACTTTTCTAAATAAAGAGGACCACAAAAAAATTGCATTATTGGCTTTATTTTAACAAAAAAATCTTAGGGTACATTAAACATATGTTTCTTATTGCAATTTTGTGCTTAAATAAAATAGTGAACATACAAGACATCTTGTCTTTTAGTAGTAAGTAAGCAAACAAAGCCTCCTAATTTAGTCTGCTGACATATGCAGTAACATATTGTGTCATTTTCCATTCTATTATTTTGTCAACATTATTAAGGGCAAGTGGTAGAAAACAAATTATTAATCTACTTGTTCATTTACTGTTAATATCTGCTTACTTTCTCTTTTAACATGTTCTATCTGCACTTCTGTTCAAATGTAATAATCATTTATTCTTCTGTTGTTTGGATGCTTTACATTAGTTTTGGATAATACCACAAATGTAGGTATCAATCCAATACTAAGTAGTTACAGGATCATACATTGGTCATATTCAAAGTCCTCATGTGTCCAGGGACATATTTCCTGAGTTTATAAACATAATAATAATATAAACTTTTCAAAAAAAAGAAAGAAGATTTTGTGATGCTACAAAATATCGATGAAATCATACTCGTATCAACTAGATACGCTCGTGTACTTTTTAGAGGCGGTAAAGTACTGAATATGATTCATTAGTATCGAGGTACCATATTAATACCGGTATTACGTACAACCCGACTAGCAACCGGTTTTGAAAAAGATTATTATAGTAAATAATACATTGAGAGAATCGTGTTGAATAAAGAATTGGATCTGAATCAAAACGTCACCCCAAAAATCGGATTGAATGGTTAGGCTCCCCAAGATTCACACCCCCAATTATCACGATATGACAATAGTATTAAAAGCTGTATCGTCTGCAGTATGTACAAACCCCGTTTCCATATGAGTTGGGAAATTGTGTTAGATGTAAATATAAACGGAATACAATGATTTGCAAATCCTTTTCAACCCATATTCAATTGAATGCACTACAAAGACAAGATATTTGATGTTCAAACTCATATACTTTTCTTTTTTTTTGCAAATAATAATTAACTTAGAATTTCATGGCTGCAACACGTGCCAAAGTAGTTGAGAAAGGGTATGTTCACCATTGTGTTACATCACCTTTTCTTTTAACAACACTCAATAAACGATTGGGAACTGAGGGAACTAATTGTTGAAGCTTTGAAAGTGGAATTCTTTCCTATTCTTGTTTTATGTAGAGCTTCAGTCGTTCAACAGTCCGGGGTCTCCCCTGTCGTATTTTACGCTTCATAATGCGCCACACATTTTCAATGGGAGACAGGTCTGGACTGCAGGGGGGCCAGGAAAGTACCCGCACTCTTTTTTTACGAAGCCACGCTGTTGTAGCACGTGCTAGATGTGGCTTGGCATTGTCTTGCTGAAATAAGCAGGGGCGTCAATGAAAAAGACGGCGCTTAGATGGCAGCATATGTTGTTCCAAAACCTGTATGTACCTTTCACAGATGTGTAAGTTACCCATGCCTTGGGCACTAATGCACCCCCATACCATCACAGATGCTGGCTTTTGAACTTTGCGTTGATAACAGTCTGGATGGTTCGCTTCCCCTTTGGTCCGGATGACACGATGTCGAATATTTCCCCAAAAAAATTGAAATGTGGACTTGTCAGACCATAGAACACTTTTCCACTTTGCATCGGTCCATCTTAGATGATTTCGGGCCCAGAGAAGCTGGCTGCGTTTCTGGGTGTTGTTGATAAATGGCTTTCGCTTTGCATAGTAGAGCTTTAACTTGCACTTACATAAGTAGCGACAAACTGTATTTAGTGACAGTGGTTTTCTGAAGTGTTCCTGAGCCCATGTGGTGATATCCTTTAGAGATTGATGTCGGTTTTTGATACAGTGCCGTCTGAGGGATCGAAGGTCACGGTCATTTAATGTTGGTTTCCGGCCATGCCGCTTACGTGGAGTGATTTCTCCAGATTCTCTGAACCTTTTGATGATATTATGGACCGTAGATGTTGAAATCTCTAAATTTCTTGCAATTGCACTTTGAGAAACGTTGTTCTTAAACTGTTTGACTATTTGCTCACGCAGTTGTGGACAAAGGGGTGTACCTCACCCCATCCTTTCTTGTGCAAGACTGAGCATTTTTTGGGAAGCTGTTTTTATACCCAATCATGGCACCCACCTGTTCCCAATTAGTTTGCACACCTGTGGGATGTTCCAAATAAGTGTTTGATGAGCATTCCTCAACTTTATCAGTATTTATTGCCACCTTTCCCAACGTCTTTGTCACGTGTTGCTGGCATCAAATTCTAAAGTTAATGATTATTTGCAAAAAAAAAAAGTTTATCAGTTTGAACATCAAATATGTTGTCTTTGTAGCATATTCAACTGAATATGGGTTGAAAATGATTTGCAAATCATTGTATTCTGTTTATATTTACATCGAACACAATTTCCCAACTCATATGGAAACGGGGTTTGTATAATCATTTATATCACATTAATCTCACAACCCCCATTCCATCAATTACTGTTGTCTATACAGGTAAAAGCCAGTAAATTAGAATATTTTGAAAAACTTGATTTATTTCAGTAATTGCATTCAAAAGGTGTAACTTGTACATTATATTTATTCATTGCACACAGACTGATGCATTCAAATGTTTATTTCATTTAATTTTGATGATTTGAAGTGGCAACAAATGAAAATCCAAAATTCCGTGTGTCACAAAATTAGAATATTACTTAAGGCTAATACAAAAAAGGGATTTTTAGAAATGTTGCCCAACTGAAAAGTATGAAAATGAAAAATATGAGCATGTACAATACTCAATACTTGGTTGGAGCTCCTTTTGCCTCAATTACTGCGTTAATGCGGCGTGGCATGGAGTCGATGAGTTTCTGGCACTGCTCAGGTGTTATGAGAGCCCAGGTTGCTCTGATAGTGGCCTTCAACTCTTCTGCGTTTTTGGGTCTGGCATTCTGCATCTTCCTTTTCACAATACCCCACAGATTTTCTATGGGGCTAAGGTCAGGGGAGTTGGCGGGCCAATTTAGAACAGAAATACCATGGTCCGTAAACCAGGCACGGGTAGATTTTGCGCTGTGTGCAGGCGCCAAGTCCTGTTGGAACTTGAAATCTCCATCTCCATAGAGCAGGTCAGCAGCAGGAAGCATGAAGTGCTCTAAAACTTGCTGGTAGACGGCTGCGTTGACCCTGGATCTCAGGAAACAGAGTGGACCGACACCAGCAGATGACATGGCACCCCAAACCATCACTGATGGTGGAAACTTTACACTAGACTTCAGGCAACGTGGATCCTGTGCCTCTCCTGTCTTCCTCCAGACTCTGGGACCTCGATTTCCAAAGGAAATGCAAAATTTGCATGGTTGGGTGATGGTTTGGGGTGCCATGTCATCTGCTGGTGTCGGTCCACTCTGTTTCCTGAGATCCAGGGTCAACGCAGCCGTCTACCAGCAAGTTTTAGAGCACTTCATGCTTCCTGCTGCTGACCTGCTCTATGGAGATGGAGATTTCAAGTTCCAACAGGACTTGGCGCCTGCACACAGCGCAAAATCTACCCGTGCCTGGTTTACGGACCATGGTATTTCTGTTCTAAATTGGCCCGCCAACTCCCCTGACCTTAGCCCCATAGAAAATCTGTGGTTTATTGTGAAAAGGAAGATGCAGAATGCCAGAACCAAAAACGCAGAAGAGTTGAAGGCCACTATCAGAGCAACCTGGGCTCTCATAACACCTGAGCAGTGCCAGAAACTCATCGACTCCATGCCACGCCGCATTAACGCAGTAATTGAGGCAAAAGGAGCTCCAACCAAGTATTGAGTATTGTACATGCTCATATTTTTCATTTTCATACTTTTCAGTTGGCCAACATTTCTAAAAATCCCTTTTTTGTATTAGCCTTAAGTAATATTCTAATTTTGTGACACACGGAATTTTGGATTTTCATTTGTTGCCACTTCAAATCATCAAAATTAAATGAAATAAACATTTGAATGCATCAGTCTGTGTGCAATGAATAAATATAATGTACAAGTTACACCTTTTGAATGCAATTACTGAAATAAATCAAGTTTTTCAAAATATTCTAATTTACTGGCTTTTACCTGTATACTGTATGTGCTGATGTTAGCCACTCTGCTAATTAGCATCAGAAGCTTTCTTGGAGCTGGTGTGAGGAAAAAACAAGGTCCAGGTTCTGATTGGACTTGTGAGGGGTGGTCTCCGCTGATAGCACAGCTAGCATTAGCAACGTCATAAAAGAAAGCAGTGTGACTCACAGGACGATGGGCGTGATGGTGAGAAACTTGCGTGACGCGGTGAACTGCACGCCGTAGTCCATTTGCTCCCAGTGCGTGAGGAGGCGGGCCTTGCCCTGGTCGGGGGTCTCGAAGGGCGTCCCTTTGACGGTGTGCAGGAGCAGGTACATGCACTGCAGCAAACACACACTCTTAAGAGAGGAAGACCGCGGCGCCGGCGGTCGTGGTGGTGCGGGCCTACCAGGTTGTGGATGAGGTTGGTGAGGGTCCAGACCACGGGCACGCTGGCGAAGGGGATGCTGAGCAGGATGACGTGCAGCAGGCCGATGCCCAGGATGTACGACAGCCACATGCCGCGGCTGTTCATCACGCGCGTGTTGGGGTTCACCTCGCTGTGCGCCGTGCCCACGTTCATGGCGGCGTCACACAGCTGACACTTTAACAAACATTGCCATGGATTATGTTCTTCAAAACCTCACCTTTTTTTTTTCAGGGCCAATACGATTACTGGTAGTCAAGGAGGCCGATAAGCGACATTTGGAGGTGATATCCATTTGCAGTAAAAGTTATTTAAACATGAATATTATATGTCAGTAAACACCTGAAGAAGGTTTTGTTTTCTTAACATTATTTTTTAGGAAACGTAATGCATACTTGCCAACCTTGAGACCTACGATTTCGGGAGGGTGGTGGGGTGGGCGTGGTCGGGGGTGGGGCGGGGGCGTGATTAAGAGGGGAGGAGTATATTTACAGCTAGAATTCACCAAGTTAAGTATTTCATATATATAATTAGGTAACAAGACTTCGTTAGAAGGCAGCACGGTGGAGGGGGTTAGTGCATCTGCCTCACAATACGAAGGTTCTGAGTAGTCGTGAGTTCAATCCCGGGCTTGGGATCTTTCTGTGTGGAGTTTGCATGTTCTCCCCGTGACTGCGTGGGTTCCCTCCGGGTACTCCGGCTTCCTCCCACCTCCAAAGACATGCACCTGGGGATAGGTTGATTGGCAACACTAAATTGGCCCTAGTGTGTGAATGTGAGTGTGAATGTTGTCTGTCTATCTGTGTTGGCCCTGCGATGAGGTGGCGACTTGTCCAGGGTGTACCCCCGCCTTCCGCCCGATTGTAGCTGAGATAGGCTCCGGCTCCAGCGCCCCCCCGTGACCCCGAAGGGAATAAGCGGTAGAAAATGGATGGATGGATATATAAGAAATACTTGACTTTCAGTGAATTCCAGCTATATATATATATATGTCTTAATAAGGTTATCCAAAAAATAGTGCTCGATACCGTAGTAGAGCGCAATATATGTATGTGTGGGAAAAAAATCACAAGACTATTTCATCTCTACAGGCCTGTTTCATGAGGGGGGGGTACCCTCAATCATCAGGAGATTTTCAAAGAGAACGGCCTACGGATCACGATTGAAGCCAACAAGCAAACCGTCAACTTCCTTGACGTCACTTTCAACCTGAGAAATAACAGCTACCAACCATTCACGAAACCCAACACAACACTCCAATACGTGCACCATGACAGCAACCACCCACCCACCACCACGAAAAGAATACCTACCGGAATCAATACAAGGCTATCGATGCTGTCATCTAGCAAAGCTGAATTTGACCAAGCAACCCCCCCCGTACCAAAAAGCCCTTGATGAAAGCGGATACAATTTCACCCTCACCTATGAACCCACGCCAGGAAACCAGCCAAAAAAGAACAGAAAACGAAACGACATCATCTGGTACAACCCCCCATACAGCAAAAACGTCTCAACGAACATTGGACACAAATTCCTCAATCTGATTGACAAACACTTTCCCAAAGACAACACCCTAAGAAAAGTATTCAACAAGAACAACATTAAATTGAGCTACAGCTGCATGAACAATATACGACAAATCATCTCAAACCACAACAAAACAATTGCAAATGAGCCGTCGACCCCCAGACAGAGCGACTCCAAAACCAACAAAGGATGTAACTGTCGAAAGAAACCTGATTGCCCTCTCAACGGGGGGTGCTTACAAACATCAGTTGTCTACCAATCTAAGGTAATACGCAAGGACATTAACACATCCGACACATATGTAGGATTAACCGAGGGAGAATTCAAAACCAGATGGAACAATCACAAGGCTTCTTTCAGGAACAAAAACCTGCGAAATACCACAGAACTCAGCAAACACATTTGGGACCTCAAAGACAATAATGTTGAATATTCAATAACATGGCAAATTCTTGCATCCAGCACACCTTACAATAGTGGTAATAAAAGATGCAACCTATGCTTGAAAGAGAAACTGTTTATTATTTACCGTCCAGACCTGTCCTCCCTCAACAAGCGCAGCGAAATTGTAACAACATGCCGCCATAGACGGAAACACCTCCTAGGTAACACATGAGCCAATCACCACGCCCCTAGGCCAGCCTGTACCCACCCACTCTGTGCCCTATATAAACCATGGTATGCGAATGCTCCCATTAAAATCTCCTGATGATTGAGGGTACCCCCCCTCATGAAACAGGCCTGTAGAGATGAAATAGTCTTGTGATTTTTTCCCCACACATACATATATATATATATATATATATATATATATGTATATATATATACATATATATATATTTATTTATTTTATTATATATATATGTATATATAAATAAAATAAATATTTGAATGGCAGTATTGTCCTGTTTAAGAGTGTCACAACATTGCTGTTTACGGCAGACGAACTGCTTTACGGTAGACAAAAAACGTGACTGCTGCTGTTGTGTGTTGTTACCGCGCTGGGAGGACGTTAATGAAACTGCCTAACAATAAACCCACATAAGAAACCAAGAACTCGCCCTCAATCATTTTACAGTTATAATGTGATTGGGCAGGCACACTGTTTATATCGTGGGAAAGCGGACTCAGGTCCGCATGGAGCTGGAGGGGGCGTGGCCTCCAGCTCCGCCTGAATTTCGGGAGAAAATTTGTCCCGGGAGGTTTTCGGGAGAGGCGCTGAATTTCGGGAGTCTCCCGGAAAATCCGGGAGGGTTGGCAAGTATGTATTTGCACAAAGTACCGATATCACCGACACCAGCCGGAATTTTACTCTATCAATTTAGAAAGAAAAACAGTTGTGTTGCACAACACTAATAATCTATTAAGCCCTAAAAAAAAGATGTCTTAATATAAATGTTTTATCCTTTTTATTAGCCTATTTCATTACAAACGACATGACACTACCACCATATTAAAGAATATTAATAACAATATTGTTTATGTACATGAAGGCTCCACGCCACTGCTGCTCTTTTTACAATGTAAAATAGCTATTTACGATCCTATTCATAAGCACAGTATTTGTTTTGATATACTGTGAGGTTTTTTTCGATATAGAGTTTGTGTAGAAATATGGGGAAACAACTACAAATGTGCACTCCATTCATTAACCGTGTTACCAAAAAGATCAATTAGACTGATACATAATGTTGGATATAGAGAACATACAAACCCTATACTTATTGAGTCAAACATATTGAAGTTCAACAATTTGGTAAAATTGCAAACAGCTAAAAGTATGTACAAAGCAAACTATAATCTGCTACCAAAGAATGTACAACAATTCTTCTCAACTAAAGAGGAGAAAGATAACCTTAGAGGAAAAACTCATTTAAAACATTTGTATGCACGTACAGCACTTAAGACCTTTAGCATATCAGTATGTGGAATTAACCTGCGGAATATATTAAGCAAAGAAGTTAAACAATGTACTGATATGATCCAGTTTAAGAGGTTGTTCAAATGAATAGTGCTTACAAAGTACAAAGAGTAATTATGAGAAATACCTTCAACCTTATTGAAAATGGGATATTCTTCTTCTCAGTATGTTTATCATGGCTGACTTAATCATCTATTACAATAACTGCTGTATTAAATCATTCACTGATGTAATTGTAATACAAAAAGAAGACAGTAAATGAACATGTGTATTTGTAAGCGCTCTGAAGTGGAAAAGGGATTAAATAAGCTTTGCTTCTTCCTACTCCTTTTCGGACATGATGTAAAAAGAAATAATATGAAATTGTGTGATGTATTATACTGTAAGTGTGTTCATCCATCCATCCATCCATTTTCTACCGCTTATTCCCTTTGGGGTCGCGGGGGGCGCTGGAGCCTATCTCAGCTACAATCGGGCGGAAGGCGGGGTACACCCTGGACAAGTCGCCAACTCATCGCAGGGCCAACACAGATAGACAGACAACATTCACACTCACATCCACACACTAGGGCCAATTTAGTGTTGCCAATCAACTTATCCCCAGGTGCATGTCTTTGGAGGAGGGAGGAAGCCGGAGTACCCGGAGGGAACCCACGCAGTCACGGGGAGAACATGCAAACTCCACACAGAAAGATCCCGAGCCCGGGATTGAACCCAAGACTACTCAGGACCTTCGTATTGTGAGGCAGATGCACTAACCCCTCTGCCACCGTGAAGCCCAAGTGTGTTCATGTTCAAAATAAACTTAAAACAAGAGAAAGTTTAGAGATGACCCGATTTTCAGCGCCGATATTTGGCTTTTTTTCCCCTTCTTCTCGATATCGGCCTTTTGTTTTTACAACATCGGCTGGGAACATCTCTGCGCTGCTGACCCGTCTCCGCTTGGGATGGTGTCCTGCTGGCCCCACTATGGACTGGACTCTTACTATTATGTTGGATCCACTATGGACTGGACTCTCACAATATTTTGTCAGACCCACTCGACATCCATTGCATTCGGTCTCCCCTAGAGGGGGGGGGTTACCCACATATGCGGTCCTCTCCAAGGTTTCTCATAGTCATTCACATCGACGTCCCACTGGGGTGAGTTTTTCCTTGCCCTTATGTGGGCTTTGTACCGAGGATGTCGTTGTGGCTTGTGCAGCCCTTTGAGACACTTGTGATTTAGGGCTATATAAATAAACATTGATTGATTGATTGAACTGCAACAGAACTACATCAGCAGATATACAGTATACACACATGATACCAGCATTTAGTATTAAAAAAAGTAATGATTAGTGAAGCGATGTATTATAAGTAATGTAAAAAAGTAGGTAAGTAATAATAATAAGCATTGCTCAGGCACGAGCCCTTTTGTACCGCTTGAAAAAAGTTCACTTTTCCCCCCCCCATTGTAGCGTGACAGTCACATAGTTATTGTGATGTATCCATCCATCCATTTTCTACCGCCTGTCCCGTTCGGGGTGGCAGGGGTGCTGGAGCCTACAGGTAAAAGCCAGTAAATTAGAATATTTTGAAAAACTTGATTTATTTCAGTAATTGCATTCAAAAGGTGTAACTTGTACATTATATTTATTCATTGCACACAGACTGATGCATTCAAATGTTTATTTCATGTAATTTTGATGATTTGAAGTGGCAACAAATGAAAATCCAAAATTCCGTGTGTCACAAAATTAGAATATTACTTAAGGCTAATACAAAAAAGGGATTTTTAGAAATGTTGGCCAACTGAAAAGTATGAAAATGAAAAATATGAGCATGTACAATACTCAATACTTGGTTGGAGCTCCTTTTGCCTCAATTACTGCGTTAATGCGGCGTGGCATGGAGTCGATGAGTTTCTGGCACTGCTCAGGTGTTATGAGAGCCCAGGTTGCTCTGATAGTGGCCTTCAACTCTTCTGCGTTTTTGGGTCTGGCATTCTGCATCTTCCTTTTCACAATACCCCACAGATTTTCTATGGGGCTAAGGTCAGGGGAGTTGGCGGGCCAATTTAGAACAGAAATACCATGGTCCGTAAACCAGGCACGGGTAGATTTTGCGCTGTGTGCAGGCGCCAAGTCCTGTTGGAACTTGAAATCTCCATCTCCATAGAGCAGGTCAGCAGCAGGAAGCATGAAGTGCTCTAAAACTTGCTGGTAGACGGCTGCGTTGACCCTGGATCTCAGGAAACAGAGTGGACCGACACCAGCAGATGACATGGCACCCCAAACCATCACTGATGGTGGAAACTTTACACTAGACTTCAGGCAACGTGGATCCTGTGCCTCTCCTGTCTTCCTCCAGACTCTGGGACCTCGATTTCCAAAGGAAATGCAAAATATGCATGGTTGGGTGATGGTTTGGGGTGCCATGTCATCTGCTGGTGTCGGTCCACTTTGTTTCCTGAGATCCAGGGTCAACGCAGCCGTCTACCAGCAAGTTTTAGAGCACTTCATGCTTCCTGCTGCTGACCTGCTCTATGGAAATGGAGATTTCAAGTTCCAACAGGACTTGGCGCCTGCACACAGCGCAAAATCTACCCGTGCCTGGTTTACGGACCATGGTATTTCTGTTCTAAATTGGCCCGCCAACTCCCCTGACCTTAGCCCCATAGAAAATCTGTGGGGTATTGTGAAAAGGAAGATGCAGAATGCCAGACCCAAAAACGCAGAAGAGTTGAAGGCCACTATCAGAGCAACCTGGGCTCTCATAACACCTGAGCAGTGCCAGAAACTCATCGACTCCATGCCACGCCGCATTAACGCAGTAATTGAGGCAAAAGGAGCTCCAACCAAGTATTGAGTATTGTACATGCTCATATTTTTCATTTTCATACTTTTCAGTTGGCCAACATTTCTAAAAATCCCTTTTTTGTATTAGCCTTAAGTAATATTCTAATTTTGTGACACACGGAATTTTGGATTTTCATTTGTTGCCACTTCAAATCATCAAAATTAAATGAAATAAACATTTGAATGCATCAGTCTGTGTGCAATGAATAAATATAATGTACAAGTTACACCTTTTGAATGCAATTACTGAAATAAATCAAGTTTTTCAAAATATTCTAATTTACTGGCTTTTACCGTACCTGTATATTGACACTTACATAAGTCTGGTGATAATGTTCCTCTTTAAGGAGCGTACTGCACGTTCTGTAAACAATACTCAAAATGCCGGACATTTGAGGTATTTATGAAACTCCGCCCTGATAGCTCCGCAGAAGAGGACATGTCCGGTGAAAAGAGGACGTATGGTCAGTCTATCCTAGCCCGTTAGCTGCTAGCATGCTAGCAAAATTTACTAATTTACTGGCTTTTACCTGTATATCAGCTGCATTCGGGCGGAAGGCGGGGTACACCCTGGACAAGTCGCCACCTCATCACAGGGCCAACACAGATAGACAGACAACATTCACACACTAGGGACCATTTAGTGTTGCCAATCAACCTATCCCCAGGTGCATGTCTTTGGAGGCGGGAGGAAGCCGGAGTACACGGAGGGAACCCACGCAGTCACAGGGAGAATAGTGTAGGTAGGCTGTAAGTTCAAACCCCGGTTAAGTCATACCAAAGACTATGAAAATGGGACCCATTACCTCCCTGCTTGGCACTCAGCATCAAGGGTTGGAATTGGGGGTTAAATCAACAAAAATGATTCCCGGGCGCGGCCACCGCTGCTGCCCACTGCTCCCCTCACCTCGCAGGGGGTGAACAAGGGGATGGGTCAAATGCAGAGGACAAATTTCACCACACCTAGTGTGTGTGTGACAATCATTGGTACTTTAACTTTAACAAACTCCACACAGAAAGATCCCGAGTGCAGGATCGAACCCAGGACCTTCGTATTGTGAGGCAGACGCACCGCGCTGCCGTGATGTAGAGAATTGCCATATTTTTTTTAACCAATTTTCCCAGTCTATTTGCCATATTTTGAAATGCAAATGTTGATGCTCCTCTCAGACACACGTAATAAAAGTGTTTGATGATAAACAACATTCCAGGGTGTACGCCGCCTTCCGCCCGAATGCAGCTGAGATAGGCTCCAGCACCCCGCGCGACCCCAAAAGGGACAAGCGGTAGAAAATGGATGGATGGATTTGCGCCACATAAAACATTAGAACTAGAGATGGCCGATAAATGCTTTAAAATGTAATATCGGAAATTATCGGTATCGGTCTCAAAAAGTAAAATTTTTGACTTCTTCAAACGCCGCTGTGTACACGGACGTAGGGAGAAATACAGAGCGCCAATAAACCTTAAAAGGCACTGCCTTTGAGTGCCGGCCCACTCACATAATATATGCGGCTTTTACACACACAAGTGAATGCAAGGCATTCTTGATCAACAGCCATACAGGTCACATTGAGGGTGGCCGTATAAACAGCTTTAACGCTGTTACAAATCTGCGCCACACTGTGAACCCACACCAAACAAGAATGACAAACACATTTCGGGAGAACATCCGCACCGTAACACAACATAAACACAATAGAACAAATACCCAGAACCCCTTGCAGCACTAATTCTTCCGGGACGCTACAATATTCACCCCGAGCTACCACCAAACCCCGTCCCCCCCCCCCATCTCCCGAATTCGGAGGTCTCAAGGTTGGCAAGTATGCTCTGTTATACACTGGACTGAATTGTGTGCCTTCATTGTTTTTGTAGCTGTTGTTTAGAGGCATGTTAAAAAAAATAAAAAAATAATGCACTTTGTGAAAGTCAAAGTATAGTATTTCCCATAGTTGTAGTGGGTATCAGGATTATCTCAGGGAGAGCATGTCCCACATTCCAAGCTGTTTTGAGGCATGTTAAAAAAAAATAAGGCACTTTGTGACTTCAATAATAAATATGGCAGTGCCATGTTGGCATTTATTTCCATAACTTGAGTTGAAGTTGTTCTCTTATTTTGGAAAACCTTGTTTTTGATTGATTGAAACTTGTATTAGTAGATTTCACAGTACAGTACATATATACACAGTACACCTACTCAGTGGCCTAGTGGTTAGAGTGTCCGTCCTGAGATCGGTAGGTTGGGAGTTCAAATCCCGGCCGAGTCATACCAAAGACTATAAAAAAATGGGACCCATTACCTCCCTGCTTGGCACTCAGCATCAAGGGTTGGAATTGGGGGTTAAATCACCAAAATGATTCCCGGGCACAGCCACCGCTGCTGCCCACTGCTCCCCTCACCTCCCAGGGGGTGATCAAGGGTGATGGGTCAAATGCAGAGAATAATTTCGCCACACCTAGTGTGTGTGTGACAATCATTGGTACTTTAACTTTAACTTTTTTATATTCTGTACAATTGACCACTAAATGGTAACACACGAATAAGTTTTTCAACTTGTTTAAGTCGGGGTCCACGTTGATCAATTCATGGTAAAGTTACATTGTTTAATGCATCCAGCGGGGAATCACAACAAAATTAGGCATAATAATGTGTTAATTCCAGGACTGGATATATCGGTATCGCTTGATATCAGAATCGGTAATTAAGAGTTGGACAATATCGGCAAAAAAGCCATTATCGGACATCTCTAATTAGAACATTTCCTAAAAAAACAAACAAAAGCTTTGTCCAAATGTTTACTGAAGTACAATTTTTTTACTGCCTGGTTGACTACTAATAATGTGTAAAAACATATCAGTGGATCTCTATTATATTTACCTTTTGGCAGCTGATAGATATTTGAATGATGTTGTTACACACTGATCTTAAACACTTGACACTTTCAAAACACTTTTTTTTTTAATCGTGGTATGGCTTATGTATCGATAATCGTGGAAATTCATAGGTAATTCTTCAAATTCTGGTATGACTATTCCTTCATACACAATACAAAGCACACCTTTTATCATGAACTATTTCATGTTTGCATGGTTAAGAGTAGGGATGTCCGATAAAATAGGACTGCCGATATTATCGGCCGATAAATGCTTTAAAATGTAATATCGGAAATTATCGGTATAGGTTTCAAAAAGTAAAATGTATGACTTTTTAAATCGCCGCTGTGTACACGGACGTAGGGAGAAGTACAGAGCACCAGTAAACCTTAACCTTTGCGTGCCGGCCCAGCCCCAAATTACCTACGGCTTTTCACACACACAAGTGAATGCAATTCATACTTGGTCAACAGCCATACAGGTCACACTGAGGGTGGCTGTATAAACAATTTTAACACTGTTACAAATATGCGCCACACTGTGAACCCACACCAAACAAGGATGACAAACACATTTCGGGAGAACATCCGCACCGTAACACAACATAAACACAACAGAACAAATACCCAGAACCCCTTGCAACCCCCCAACCCTGCCCACTTCAACCTCCTCAGGGAGAGCATGTCCCAAATTCCAGGCTGCTGTTTTGAGGCATGTTAAAAAAAATAATGCACTTTGTGACTTCAATAATAAATATGGCCAGAGGTGGGTACATCTACTTGAGTAACTTTTGGGATAAATTGTACTTCTAAGAGTAGTTTTAATGCAACATACTTTTACTTTTACTTAAGTATATTTATAGAGAAGGAACGCTACTTTTACTCCGCTACTTTTATCTACATTCAGCTCGCTACTCGCTACTAATTTTTATCGATCTGTTAATGCACGCTTTGTTTGTTTTGGTCTGTCAGACAGACCTTCATAGTGCCTGCCTTACTGGTGACGTTTCACTTCGTTCCACCAATCAGATGCAGTCACTGGTGACGTTGGACCAATCAAACAGAGCCAGGTGGTCACATGACCTGACTTAAACAAGTGTAAAAACTTATTGGGGTGTTACCATTTAGTGGTCAATTGTACGGAATATGTACTGTACTGTGCAATCTAATAATAAAAGTTCCAATCAATCAATCAAAAGTGTGAAGGAAAAAAGATACTGTTTTATTTCAACCGTACATCCCGTCAAAAGCCTAAAGACTGACTGCACAGTTCCTGTCTTCACAATAAAAGTGCCGCTCCATCGCACCTGCGCTTTCAAAACAAGAGTCTCCGAAAGCCAGCGCAAACAAGCTAGCAAGCTAAGGAGTTTGACGCCAATATATTTCTTGTAAAGTGTATAAAAACGAATATGGAAGCTGGACAAATAAGATGCCAAAAACCCACCACTTTCATGTGGTATTAGACAGAAAGGAGGAACTTTTCTTCTCCTCCATTTGAAAACGTGGACGTTATCATCACTACTGTCTGATTACAATCAACGCAAGTCATCAGAATCAGGTAATACACCAACTTATATTCTTGTCTTCATGAAAGAAAGGAATCTATATGTTAAACATGCATGTATATTCATTAAAACATCTTTAACATGTAAACAAAAACAGCAAAATAAATACATATAAATTATATACTGTATATATCAATGTATATGTATGTATATATATTTATATATATATGTGTGTGTGTATGTTACTCATCAGTTACTCAGTACTTGAGTAGTTTTTTCACAACATACTTTTTACTTTTACTCAAGTAAATATTTGGGTGACTACTCCTTACTTTTACTTGAGTAATAAATCTCTAAAGTACCGTATTTTCCGCACCATTAGCCGCACCTAAAAACCACAAATTTACTCAAAAGCTGACAGTGCGGCTTTTAACCCGGTGCGCTTTATATATGGATTAATATTAAGATTCATTTTCATAAAGTTTCGGTCTCGTAACTACGGTAAACAGCCGCCATCTTTTTTCCCGGTAGAACAAGAAGCGCTTCTTCTTCTACGCAAGCAACCGCCAAGGTAAGCACCCGCCCCCATAGAACAGGAAGCGCTTCTTCTTCTACTGTAAGCAACCACCCGCCCGCGTAGAAGAAGAAGAAGAAGCGCGCGGATATTACGTTTCATTTCCTTTGTGTGTTTACATCTGTAAAGACCACAAAATGGCTCCTACTAAGCGACAGGGATCCGGTTCATGAAAAGACGCAATCTCTCCATCCGCACACGGACTACTATTTCACAGCAACTGCCGAAAGACTTTCAAGAAAAGCTGGCTACTTTCCGTGCATATTGTAAAAACAAGATAGCTGAAAAAAAGATCCGGCCAGAGAACATTATCAACATGGACGAGGTTCCACTGACTTTTGATATTCCTGTGAACCGCACTGTGGATACAACGGGAGCACGTACGGTGAATATTCGCACCACAGGGAATGAGAAGTCGTCCTTCACTGTGGTTCTAGCTTGCCATGCTAATGGCCTGAAACTTCCACCCATGGTGATATTCAAAAGGAAGACCTTGCCAAAAGAGACCTTTCCAGCCGGCGTCATCATAAAAGCTAACTCGAAGGGATGGATGGATGAAGAAAAGATGAGCGAGTGGTTAAGGGAAGTTTACGCGAAGAGGCCGGGTGGCTTTTTTCACACAGCTCCGTCCATGTTGATATACAACTCCATGCGCGCCCACATCACAGATGGTGTCAAAAAACAAGTGAAGCACACAAATACAACACTCGCCGTCATTCCGGGTGGATTAACCAAAGAACTCCAACCGCTGGATATTGGTGTCAACAGGGCATTCAAATCACGACTGCGAACGGCGTGGGAACAATGGATGACCGAAGGCGAACACACCTTCACTAAGACAGGGAGACAGCGCTGGACGACATACGCCAACATTTGCCAGTGGATCGTAAATGCCTGGGCAGATATTTCGGTCACAACTGTGGTCCGAGCTTTCCGGAAGGCAGGATTCACAGAACTGCTGAACAGTGACACTGACTCCGATGACTTCGACGAGACGGAACCGGCCATTTTGGATCCCACATTTGCCCAACTTTTCAATTCGGACACCGAAGACGAAGAATTCGAAGGATTTACGAATGAAGAATAACTTCAGAAGGTGAGCGCTATGTTTATTTTGTGTGTTGTGACATTAACGTTCGAGCAACATTATGTTGCTATTGCTCTGCACTATTTTGAATTTTACTATGTTTGTGATTGCACATTTGCGTACATTTCGGGACAGAGTTGTTAGAACGCTGGTTTTTAATATATTATTAAAGTTTGACTGACCTATCTGACTGTTTTTTTGACATTCCCTTTAGCGCAGCGTAGGCGCGGCTTATAGTCCGGGGCGGCTTATAGGTGGACAAAGTTTTGAAATATGCCATTCATTGAAGGTGCGGCTAATAATCCGGTGCGCCTTATAGTGCGGAAAATACGGTAACAGTACCGTATTTTCCGCACCATAAGGCGCCCTGGGTTAAAAGCCGCGCCTTCAATGAACGGCATATTTCAAAACTTTGTCCACCAATAAGCCGCCCCGTGTTGTAAGCCGCATCTAACTGCGCTAAAGGAATGTCAAAAAAACAGTCAGATAGGTCAGTCAAACTTAAATAATATATTAAAAACCAGCGTTCTAACAACTCTGTTCACTCCCAAAATGTACGCAAATGTGCAATCACAAACATACGTATATCAACATGGACAGAGCTGCGTGAAAAAAGCCACCCGGCCTCTTCGCGTAAACTTAAACTTACCTTAACCACTCGCTCATCTTTTCTTCATCCATCCCTTCGAGTTAGCTTTTATGATGACGCCGGCTGGAAAGGTCTCTTTTGGCAAGGTCTTCCTTTTGAATATCACCATGGGTGGAAGTTTCTGGCCATTAGCATGGCAAGCTAGAACCACAGTGAAGGATGACTTCTCATTCCCTGTGGTGCGAATATTCACCGTACGTGCTCCCGTTCCACAGTGCGGTTCACAGGAATATCAGTTGCTGTGAAATACGGTAGTAATCCGTGTGCAGATGGAGAGATTGCGTCTTTTCATGAACCGGATCCTTGTCGCTTAGTAGGAGCCATTTTGTGGTCTTTACAGATGTAAACAGGAAATGAAACGTACGGTAATATCCGCGCGTTTTTTCTTCATCTTCCGGGGGCGGGTGGTTGCTTACAGTAGAAGAAGAAGCGCTTCCTGTTCTATGGGGGCGGGTGCTTACCTTGGCGGTTGCTTGCGTAGAAGAAGAAGCGCTTCCTGTTCTACCGGGAAAAAAGATGGCGGCTGTTTACCTAAGTTGCGAGATCGAAACTTTATGAAAATGAATCTTAATATTAATCCATATATAAAGCGCACCGGGTTAAAAGCCGCACTGTCAGCTTTTGAGTAAATTTGTGGTTTTTAGGTGCGGCTAATGGTGCGGAAAATACGGTACTCTTACTTGAGTACAATTTCTGGCTACTCTACCCACCTCTGAATATGGCAGTGCCATGTTGGCATTTTTTTTTTTCCATAACTTGAGTTGATTTATTTAGGAAAACCTTGTTACATTGTTTATTGCATCCAGCGGGGCATCACAACAAAATTAGGCATAATAACGTGCCGTATAGGTTGATATCGGAATCGGTAATTAAGAGTTGGACAATATCGGAATATCGGCAAAAAAAGCCATTATTGGACATCTCTAGTTAAGAGTGTTGTTGACAAAGAGTAAAAGGCAAGTTACAGCGAAAATGACCTTTGACCCGGTGGCAACCCCCCCCCTAGCGAGCAGCTGTGGTCAGAAGTAAACAATGGCGCCGCCTTGCTATCAGCTAAGTAAAATAGGAGCAGGCGGATGTCAGGAAAGTGTTTTCTGGGGTGTAAAATAAAAAATATCTTGGCACTAACCTGCAACGTCTCAATCCGCTATCCTGCGTCTTGGCGCGGCTGCGGCTTATGTAAGAGGGTCGACCTCCGCGTCAGCCGCCAGCCAGCATGTTGGCGGCGAGGCGAACACTTCCTGCAGACACAGCAAACACAACACAAGCGAAGGCTTTGACTTTCTTTCTTTCTTCTTCTTCTTCTGCTGCTTTGAAGCGGCCGCTGACAACAAGGCACAGGCAGCCTCTGGTCCACTGACGTCATCTCTGCTCGCCCCCCGCGGACGCCGAAGGCCGCCCCCTGGGCCACGCCTACCCCGAGCTCGGCGCTCGTCTCTGAATGGTCAGGTAGGGTCACGCGGCCACCGCTGGCCAATCATGAGGCAGGACGTCCCGTGACGTCAGATTCAGGGCCAAACGTCTGCGTCAACTCACTGTATAGCGTATGAGCTACGTGGCGGCCATCTTAGTGGGGGCCACTTTCCCATTTGAGGCAATGCAAGACAATGCGTCGTAAATCGAAAAATAAATCCCTAACTTGCTTATTTCTCAATCGATTTTTATAAAGTTTACTTTATTGATGATGTACAAACATGTGCTATTAAAATTTTTATTTTTGTAAAATATACAGGTAAAAGCCAGTAAATTAGAATATTTTGAAAAACTTGATTTATTTCAGTAATTGCATTCAAAAGGTGTAACTTGTACATTATATTTATTCATTGCACACAGACTGATGCATTCAAATGTTTATTTCATTTAATTTTGATGATTTGAAGTGGCAACAAATGAAAATCCAAAATTCCGTGTGTCACAAAATTAGAATATTACTTAAGGCTAATACAAAAAAGGGATTTTTAGAAATGTTGGCCAACTGAAAAGTATGAAAATGAAAAATATGAGCATGTACAATACTCAATACTTGGTTGGAGCTCCTTTTGCCTCAATTACTGCGTTAATGCGGCGTGGCATGGAGTCGATGAGTTTCTGGCACTGCTCAGGTGTTATGAGAGCCCAGGTTGCTCTGATAGTGGCCTTCAACTCTTCTGCGTTTTTGGGTCTGGCATTCTGCATCTTCCTTTTCACAATACCCCACAGATTTTCTATGGGGCTAAGGTCAGGGGAGTTGGCGGGCCAATTTAGAACAGAAATACCATGGTCCGTAAACCAGGCACGGGTAGATTTTGCGCTGTGTGCAGGCGCCAAGTCCTGTTGGAACTTGAAATCTCCATCTCCATAGAGCAGGTCAGCAGCAGGAAGCATGAAGTGCTCTAAAACTTGCTGGTAGACGGCTGCGTTGACCCTGGATCTCAGGAAACAGAGTGGACCGACACCAGCAGATGACATGGCACCCCAAACCATCACCCAACCATGCAAATTTTGCATTTCCTTTGGAAATCGAGGTCCCAGAGTCTGGAGGAAGACAGGAGAGGCACAGGATCCACGTTGCCTGAAGTCTAGTGTAAAGTTTCCACCATCAGTGATCTGTGTGCAATGAATAAATATAATGTACAAGTTACACCTTTTGAATGCAATTACTGAAATAAATCAAGTTTTTCAAAATATTCTAATTTACTGGCTTTTACCTGTATATATATATATATACAGTGTTGGGTTAGTTACTGAAAAACAGTAACTAGTTAGTTACTAGTTACTTTATTTTAAAAGTAACTCAGTTACTAACTCAGTTACTTACACCAAAAAGTAATGCGTTACTGTGAAAAGTAACTATTTAGTTACTTCTTCTACTTTTTTTTTTTTAAAGCTCCCATTAATGCCCTTTTAGCCTTCATTTCAGTACTGTTATTGCACTGGAGAATAATACAATCTGTTGATCAACTTGACATACATTTGCATCACTGAACTCTGCTAAGCAATGTGCTCTACATACAACACACAAAGACAAAGATATGTTTCAAAGGGCCAATTTATTTCAGGCCAGAACAAATTGACAAAACTATTTTAAATAGCTGCAACATAACATACATAAGTAACAAACAGCATAATAACACTAACACTAACCACGTTAAACCCAGATTCCGAACTAATAAAGGTCTTAACTCATTCTCTTTCTATGCCACTTCAATATGGAATGCACTCCCAACAGGTGTAAAAGAAAGGGCATCTCTATCCTCCTTCAAAACCGCACTAAAAGAACACCTCCAGGCAACTACAACCCTAAAGTAACACCCTCCCTTCCACATAATACCTCTTCGGATTGTAAATAATCAAATGTAGACACTTTTTCTTATACTTTCTGATCTCTCTCTCTGTGTCCACTACTTGCTGTACATATCCTACCAAGTCAGTCCTACACTGTTTCAATGTCCATTTCTCTGATGATGCAATTGATGACTGAAGTGTTGATACCAACCAAACCTAACCCCCCCCCTCCATATCCCACACCCCGGATTGTAAATAATGTAAATAATTCAATGTATATACCCTGATGATTATCTTGTGTGATGACTGTATTATGATGTTAGTATATATTTGATAGTATATATCTGTATCTGGACCCCGACTTAAACAAGTTAAAAAACTTATTTGGGTGTTACCATTTAGTAACTAAGTTACTTAGTTACTTAGTAACTAGTTACTAAGCTCCTCGGTGGCAAGGCCCCGGGGGTAGATGAGATCCGCCCGGAGTTCCTTAAGGCTCTGGATGCTGTGGGGCTGTCTTGGTTGACAAGACTCTGCAGCATCGCGTGGACATCAGGGGCGGTACCTCTGGATTGGCAGACCGGGGTGGTGGTTCCTCTCTTTAAGAAGGGGAACCGGAGGGTGTGTTCTAACTATCGTGGGATCACACTCCTCAGCCTTCCCGGTAAGGTCTATTC